>NW_007759223.1:6656-9501 GCF_000696425.1 Galeopterus variegatus | reverse complement strand
CAGATGCCCAGTGACACTTACTGTCAGTGTTAGGGAGAAAATAAATCGTCTCATCAGACTGTGCCAAGCCCCTCAGAAAGCCGTCTTTCAGGTTCTTTTTCCTCACACGTTAAGCACTGATTCTCTTCCTAAACGAGAAGTAACACACCGACACCAGAGAAAGAGCAGAAGGGGAAGCCAAACAGCAGCTGATGGAACCAGCATATGTCGTTGTTCCTCTGAAAGCTGAGTATCTCCCAGCACACTTGAGGGGGAATAATCCATTTTTAAATGGACAGAAACCATGAATGTCAGCTAGAAAGGACGGGAGATGATCCAGTAAGATTCTTTATTTCAGGGATGAGGACAGACCAGAAGCTAAGTGTTTCTCAAGTTCAGGGATGACCGCAGATCTAACCCCCCATGAGACTCTGACTGTCCCCTTAGTTCACTGTCTTCTACATCTTTCCATGTCCTTACCATTAACCTTCAGCCTCTTGTGCCACAACATGTTTCTGAAACTGTCTTCCCAGTCCTGCACATGATTCAGCCTCTTCACTCTGTCCTAGCCCCTAAATGGACCTGCCATCAATCTCTGAACTGGTTCCCACACTCATACGTGCTTTCAGGTTCCTTACTGGTTTACATTTGTTAAGTGATGACATCATCTCTCTCCATCAATAAATTTTTCACCGACTCTAGCTAAAACAATTTGGTTTTGACTTTGTCCTGCATTTTCTGACTCCATATTTTATATTAATTACAGGATTGACCATAGAAAGAGTGTCCTCAGTACAGGTGGCATGGCCCATAGCAATGAGAGTCCATTGTTGGATTCTTTTAATTTTTTAAAATAGCACCAGATAATTGACCTTAGAGAAACTATAATTTTATTTAAAAATCTGAGATGATAAGTCTAAAATATATTTAATGTTATTTTATTTAAAAAGGTGTTTTCTTAACTTACATGAAAATAATATAGGCCACTATTTATTGAGCACTGGCTATATGCCAGATCCTGAACAAAAGGCATTACATGTGTCATTTAGTTAAATATTATCAACAATACAATTGGGAAAGAATCACTATTTCCATCTAATACAAGTGGAAACAAAGGCTCAGAGAAGTTAAACCACTTGTTCCAGGTTGCCCAGTAAGTGGGTTTTTTCTAACTCTGTAGCTTGTGCATTTGTCGTGATATCAAGTTGCCTCCATCTATTCATAAAATCGTTTTGGCTTGATTGTCATCTTAGATGTGAATGCAACGCTATGAATTAGCATTTTATGAGCTGAGAGCAAAGCAACTGTTGGGTATCTGTTGCTGTGTAACAAATTACCCCAACACATAGTTGTTTAAAAAAGCATTTGTTTTTTCATAGTTTCTATGGATCAAGAATCTGAGCATGGCTTACGTGGGTCCTCTGGCCCAGGGTCTCTCACAGGGCTGCAGGCAGGGCTTCGGCTGGGCTTTAGTCGTCCATCTCAAGGCTGGCCTGGGGGACGGTCTGCTTCTAAGTTCACTCATGTGGTTGTTGGCAGGCCTCAGTTCCTCGCATACTGTTGAACTGAGGGCCTCAGATCCTCCCCGGTTTTTGGCCAGGAGCTGCCTGTAGTGGGCTGAATGGTTGCCCTCAGAGATATGAAGTCCTAATCTCTGGAATCTGTGGATGTTACCTTATATAGTAAGGTTAAATTAAAAAAAAAATTGTGGTAAAGTACATACATAATTTACCATATGGGAAAGTTTTTACCTATGATATTAAGGCTTTTGAGATGAGGAGGTTATCCTGGTCTATCTGGGTGGGTCCTTTAACCCGTCAGAAGTGACCTTATAAGAGAGAAGCAGAGGATGCTTAGACACGGTGAGGAGCAGGCAATGTGACCACAGAGGCAGCAACTGGAGCGATGCAGCCACAGTCAAGAGATGCTGGCAGCCACCAAGAACTCAATTCTAACTAGACCCTCCAAAGGAAGCATAGCCCTGCCAGCACCTTGATTTTGGCCCAGTGAAGCTGATTTCTGACTTCTGGCCTCCAGAGTAAATTTCTGTTGTCGTAAGCCACCAGGTTTGTGGTCATTTGTTACAACAGCCACAGGAAATAATGTACAGCCCATAGTCCCTTGCCATAGGGGCCACTCTATAGGGCATTGGCATCTCACAACACAGTAGCTGGGTCCATCAGAGTGACAAGCAAGAAGAGCCAGAGAGAGGGTGAGCAAGCTGTGGTCACAGTTTAGGAACCTAGTCTCAGATGTGACACCCCATCACTTTGGCTGTATTCTACGAATTAGAAGCAGGTCACTGGGTTCAGTCCACACTGCAGGAGAGGGGTTTACACAAGGGCATGAACACCAGGAGGCAGGGGTCACTGGAGCCAGTTTGGAAGCTGCCTACACAGCAACCTACAATATTTGTTGTGAGATAAGGGGAAACCACAAAGCATCTTAGGTTGAAGATGGGTTCTTGCTGAGGTTTTTCTGCCTCTGCCTTGGTCCATGGGCAGAAGCAGTGTTTAGCTGCAGGACTTTTGTCAGGAATGGTCTTATTTCCTACAGAATCCATTCCAGTTCACTCCACTTTGTCAGAAGGAGTACAATCCCATAAACTCTCCCCCTCTTTTTCACACCAACCTTAAATCTCACATCTTTCACATATTAGCATTTCATGATTAAGTGTAAGTTTTATAGAGATTTCTGGTACTCTAAGCATAATAAACACATGACCTTTATCTTCTCTAAAAGAAGGGAAAACAAAAAGACCCTTCCAGAGAAATATTCCATGTAGGGCTGATATATGTGGTTTAGTTTATAATTACCCACAGAGAAATGATTTTGTTGCTGAGTCTATGCTGAGCTGAGTGGACTG
>NW_007759223.1:2897-5718 GCF_000696425.1 Galeopterus variegatus | reverse complement strand
TACCTGTGAATGCTACATTTCTGCTCTCTGATGTTCATGTTTCAACTGATTTTTTTTCTTTTGGGGGAATTGGGGGGTGGGAATAGTTCTTTAATCTAGTATTTTTTCATTAATGGTAATTGTACCACTGGTGGGAGGTGAAATGATTTCAGGTGTTACATGAGTGACAAATTAAAATTTTAGTAGTGATATTATCTTTAGGGTAATTTTCTATTTATGGCAAATAACATTGGTTTTACTGTTTGGTAGTGATATAAAGTTTCTTTAATAAGCATACATTTGTAAAAAAAAAAAAAAACAAGGTGAATTGAAGAAAATATATTAACTAAGCCATAGTATAGGAGGTATACAGATATGGCAAAAACAAAACCATGCCAGACATAATCAAATGGTTGAAGTTTGGGATACACTGTCCTAACCCAAAGGAAGGCTGTCTGTGGACTTCAGGCATCACAGTGGAAAGCAGGGGAAGCGTTCTGGGGCAGGAAGACCTTGCACAGATTACTAAGGTTATTATTGCCTGTGCGTTGGTGTGGGACAGGCCCTGATGATCAGCATCAGTCGTGAAGCTGGTCAGAATCAGCAGGTGAGCCATGCCTTCGGTTATGTCCCCATGAATGTAGAAAAGAGAGGGCAGCAGCAAAGAACTGCAAACCGGTGCCATCAGGCTGTGTAGAGGCACAGACTGATTCAGTATGGGGGTGGGAATAGTTCTTTAATCTAGTATTTTTTCATTAATGGTAATTGTACCACTGGTGGGAGGTGAAATGATTTCAGGTGTTACATGAGTGACAAATTAAAATTTTAGTAGTGATATTATCTTTAGGGTAATTTTCTATTTATGGCAAATAACATTGGTTTTACTGTTTGGTAGTGATATAAAGTTTCTTTAATAAGCATACATTTGTAAAAAAAAAAAAAAACAAGGTGAATTGAAGAAAATATATTAACTAAGCCATAGTATAGGAGGTATACAGATATGGCAAAAACAAAACCATGCCAGACATAATCAAATGGTTGAAGTTTGGGATACACTGTCCTAACCCAAAGGAAGGCTGTCTGTGGACTTCAGGCATCACAGGGGAAAGCAGGGGAAGCGTTCTGGGGCAGGAAGACCTTGCACAGATTACTAAGGTTATTATTGCCTGTGCGTTGGTGTGGGGCAGGCCCTGATGATCAGCATCAGTCGTGAAGCTGGTCAGAATCAGCAGGTGAGCCATGCCTTCGGTTATGTCCCCATGAATGTAGAAAAGAGAGGGCAGCAGCAAAGAACTGCAAACCGGTGCCATCAGGCTGTGTAGAGGCACAGACTGATTCAGTATCAGGAGGACTGGTTCTCAGCAAACATGCAATGGAGGTGAAGTCCTTTCCCCTCTGCCTTCACCAGGGTCTTCTCTTTATCACTGGCACAATGTCCTGCTGCTCTCTTTTTTCCTCTCTCTCTTTCCCCCTTCCTTCTCTTCCACCCTGACCCTATCAAATCTTGCTATCAGAGATTTCATTTTTTTCAGAGCTACAAATGACCCCTGTTATCCCAAAGCATTGGTCTTTAAGTTCTGTTGGACTGAAGCACTCTACCACCTTAATTAATGGATATCTTTAACCATTTTATTTCTTTACCTTTAGTTTTCAATTTTCGTAATTTTATTTCTTTATTTTTAGTTTTCAGATTTCCTAAATCGAATTTTCTTTTTTAAAAAATATAGCAGTGACTTTTCTTTAGTTATAGATGATTGCAATACTCTACAAACAATTTAATAAGATACATGTTACAACATTTTGATGTTTTTGAAATTTGAATCATCATATGATATATTCAGTAAGTGCTGTTTTCTGTTTGAATTCACTACCCATTTGAGATCTTAGTACTGTGCTGCCCAGTATGGTAGCCACTAGCCACAGGTGGCTACTGAATATTTGAAATGGGACTAATCTTAATTGAGATGCATTGTCAGTGTAAAACACACACTGAATTCCAAAACCGTAGTATAAAAAATCAGAATATAATATATATTATTATTATTAAATATTGATTATATGTTGAAATAATATTTTAGTGTATTGTGTTAAAATATACTATAAAAATTAATTTCACCTGTTTCTTTTCATCTGTTAATGTGGCTACCAGAAAATTTAAAATTACGTAAGTGGTGCACACTATATTTCTATGGACAGCATTGCCTTAGAAAATACTAAGCTCAGCTTGTAGTAAATGCTGAACTTTTGTTGGCTGGACATGAAGTGATCACAAGCTCTGAACCTCCCAACATGCTTCCAGTACCAACAACACAAAGTTGCAACTTCTTGATTCCTAACTTGGGTATTTAGGTCAATTCCCTCACCTCCTTGATTAATATTAGTGGATTCTACTAGAATAAGATTGTCTTGGTCAAGCCTAATATGAAACTGTACCTTATAATGGGACAACACAAAAAATGCATGGAAAAGTATTGGGATCAGCTACAAAGTCAAAGAAGGACATAGGAGTTATCAGGATGTTGAAAATGTTTGCAACAATCCCAGGATTCTTTCAATTATTTTTTCTGTAGCTTATTGATGAGAATTTTCTAATCATTTTCCACTGGGCAAGTATTATCACCATTTTAGGTGGGATGTTTTCCCATAAACCTGTTGTCTTCTCTGCTACCATACACTATGCATTCAAAACCATAACTGTTGTCCTTATGGTTGAGTTCTTTAGTTTCCAGTCAATTAATACCCACCTATGAACTTGGAGAATCAGAGCATATCATAACTAGTCATAGGTGACTAATGTGCTTTTTGTTTGCCTAAATGTGAAGTCAAAATAAGTAATTCAGCA
>NW_007759223.1:0-1174 GCF_000696425.1 Galeopterus variegatus | reverse complement strand
AAATTTTGCATTTTTACTTAAATCATAGTTCTTTAACCATGAGCATGCTCTAGACCACCTGAATGAGCTCTTATTGCTGAGAATCGTGAATCAGTTTCACTGTGTGTGTTGTGCTTATTGTAGTGTTAAGACCAAGCAAAGTTACATTAGTTGGGATGGGCTTTTGAGAAAAAAGCAGATTGAAGATTTTTTCAGCAGTGATTTCAATAATCTTGATCTGGAAGAAGTCTTCTTTTCCGCCCCTAGAAGTCCATCTTTTCTAGCTCTAAGGAAACGTTTTTACTCTAATTGGTGGGTTTAGCCTATTTCCTTAGGGTGGGATGGGCACAGATAGGTGACATAAGTCTTGGGAAATAGGTAAAGGGGAATTACTTTGCAGTATCAGGTAAACAAAACAATGGAACAGAATCCAACTGCCAACTAACAAGCAGCGAACTGGAGAAATGAGAAATATTATTGAGGGGCCAAGTGACTTTGCATGGCTAAGTTCGTAGAGGATAAAGGTGCAGGATTACTGGGCTAACTTCTATCTGAATTCTCCAGAGACTGCAGCTGCCTTTCTGAGTGACTGTCAGAAGTTGCCGGGTCATGAGCCGGGTCATGAGCCGACTAGGGTCTGTGCTTGGGAACGAAACGACAATTAAAAGTCTTTGAGAATTTTTAGGGGCAAGTGATGGGTGAGAACAGGAGGACTGAATGCAGGACAGGGACACTCTTTTCTTCAGAAAACCTGTCCTTGGTGGATTTTGCTGCAGCAGGGAGATGTGAAGTTTTCTCTAAACCCTTTAGTCTTTCAGTGTAATGAAGGGATTTTCAAATGTGGGTCAGGGGATGAGTTACATCAGAATTGCTTACAGTGCTGGTTTAAAATACAGCTTTCTGGTGCTGAATCAGAATCTCAGAATTTCAGGGAATAGGACTGGTCAGTTGTGCTCCAGAAAATTCTTAAGCATGTTAAAATTTGAGATCTACTGGCCTAGGGACTTTCTCTGCAAGGTTGGGGGCAAGATGCTGAGAGGACTCTAAATTTTTCTTTTTTAAACCCAGTCAAACGCTTTGCCAGAAAAGGTGATTACTTTTTAGTGTGATAGGTGTGCATGTTTTAAACTTCACTGTCGCATTGCATGGGCTTAGCTTTGCTTTATACAACTGTTCCTGTTTTGAAACATACCCC
>NW_007759222.1:5365-6604 GCF_000696425.1 Galeopterus variegatus | reverse complement strand
TTTGCTTGTGTTGAACCATCCTTGCATGCCTGGGATGAATCCCACTTGATTATGATGTATATTCCCTGAGGAAAACATAAGGGAAAAACTCCAGGATGTAGGGCTGGTCAAAGACTTTATGAATAAGACCCCCAAAGCACAAAACAAAAACAAAAGAAAAAATAAATAAAGAGGATTATTTCAAACTAAAACACTTCTGCACATCAAAGGAAACAACAGGGCAGAAAGACCTATGGAATGGGAGGAAATATTTGCAAACTATAAATCTGACAAGGGATCGATATCCAGAATATACAAGGAATTCAAACAAAATGTACAGTAAAAAAACAAATAATCATATTTTAAAATGGGCAAAGGAGCTGAGTAGGCATTTCTCAAATGAAGATATATGAATGTCCAACAGACACATGAAGAAATGCTCTATTTCTCTAAGCATCAGTGAAATGCAAACCAAAACTACTTTGAGATATCGTCTCACCCCAGTTAGACCAGCGAATATCAAAATGACAGAGAATAAAAAATGCTGGCAATGATGAGGAGAAAGGGGAGCCCTTCTACACTGTTGATGGGACTGTAAATTAGCACAGCCATTACGGAGAACAGTGTAGATCTTCCCTAAATGACTACAGACGGAACTACATATGATCCAGCAATCCCACTATTGGGATGGAAAAGATGGAAAAGGTGGAAATCAAAGGATGGAAATCATCATGTTAAAGGGACACCTGTGCTTCCATGTTTATTGCAGCTGTATTTACAGCAGCCAGGCTGGAACCAAACTAAATGTCCATTGATGGATGACTGAATAAATAAAATGTGGTATATACAAAATGGAATACTACTCAGCCATAAAAAAGAATGAAATGCTGCCATTTGCAGCAATATGGATGAGCCTGAAGAAAATTATTTTAAGAGAAACAACCTAGGTATAGGAAGAGAAATACCACATGTCCTCATTCATAAGTGGGAGCTGAATTAATAAATAAACAAATAAATAATAAAGAAAGTTAGAGAAAGAAAGAAAAAAACAACAATCACAATAATATGTTGAACTTTCAGAAGGAGAGAAGAGAACTGTTACTAGAAGTGGAAAGAGAGAGAGGGGGAGAGAGAAGAGGCTTAATGAGAAATTAATGAGAAAGTGGCTGACAGACATAAAGAATGACGGTATACTGTCGTGATAATAAGCTAACTATCCTGATTTGAGCATCACACATTGTACCCAAGTATCAATAGTCA
>NW_007759222.1:3768-4742 GCF_000696425.1 Galeopterus variegatus | reverse complement strand
TGATAATAAGCTAACTATCCTGATTTGAGCATCACACATTGTACCCAAGTATCAATAGTCAACTTTGAACCACACAAATATGTATAATCAATTATGCTTCTATAAAAAAAAATAAAATTAAAAAATAAAAAATAAATACATGAAGAACTAAGAAAAAAAAGCCAAATATTTGCTTATAATACAAAATTAAAAATAAAAACACAGGACACATTCAACATAATGACTAAAGTTAAAGAGACTAACAATATCACATGTGAGAATCACAAGTAACTGAAGCTCTCATACTTTGTTCATGAAATAAAAAATAGTACAACTACTGGGAAAAACAGTTTGATAGTTTCTTATAATATCAAACAGACCTATGCAAAGACCCCACAAGTTAACTGGTAGGTGTTTACACAAAAGAAATGTAGGCAAATGTCCACCCAAAGAATTCTATTAGGATAATTACTGCAGCTTTATTCACATTAGCCATAACTGGATGACAGTCAAAAGAGTAAGTAAACATATTGGAGTATATTCACGTAATTGAATTACTGCAGCCACATGAATGAAGCTGGAAAATATGTTGAACAGAAAACAGAAACAAAAGAGCACATGCTGCAGGTTTCAATTTCCATAAATCTCAAATACAAGCAAAACCAACCTGTGGTAAAAGAAATCTGGAAAGTCGTTATGTCTAGGTGGAGGTGAGGTTCACTGGGACTGTTCTTAATGAAAATTCCTTAAGTAACAAGGTTGCAGGACTGTATGGATTTATTAAAACTCACTAGACTGTATAATTAAATTCTATTCCTTTTACTGTATGTAAAATATAATCAAACACACCCACACAGCACGTGGGTAAACTGTCTGGGTAAAGAGTCAGCTGGCAAAATAACAACAGGATTAGACTTTGGCTAATTTTAGATAGTCAAATTACAGATGGAAATTTTAAAAGTATCTTAAAAGGTTAAATGTATTGCACAAAATAA
>NW_007759222.1:1750-1977 GCF_000696425.1 Galeopterus variegatus | reverse complement strand
CGAACCTGTACAGCATGTTACTGTGTGAATACTGTAGGCAATTGTAGCACAATGGTAAGTAATTGTGCATCTAAACATAGAAGAGGTCCAGTAAAAATACGGCATTATAATCTTATAAAAGCACTGTCATACATGCAGCCCATTGTTGACCAAAATGCCCTTATGTAGCACATGACTGTACATACAAAATGAACAACTAAGTAGTAGTAAAGCAATTAAATAAGTGA
>NW_007759222.1:0-433 GCF_000696425.1 Galeopterus variegatus | reverse complement strand
ACAGTGATCTCTCCTTTCTATAAGGTGCCTTATGGACTTTCCATCAGTTAATTTGTATCATAACCACTTTAGACTGTAATATTATTATCTTCTAGATTAGAAATATAAGTGATAAAAACAAACCATCCAGTCCATGTCACAGAACTATTAAGTGGTAGAACTGGTATTTGAATCTATAATTGCCATGTTTCAAGTCTGTACCCTTTTTTTTAAAGCCCTGCCTTTCATTCAGAGTCTGAGGATGTATCTTTTTATTGCTCTTAATGTGCATTAAAATTAATTTTCAAATTGTCATGAGACTCTTCCCTTTCCCAGAAAAATCTAATGGAGAAGTTTAGAACAATAAGCTTTCCCCTAAGAGAATTTATAGTGAGTCACCTTCTTTGGGTAAGATTTTTTAGTGACTCCTTTCTTCGATGACTTCTTATAAGCT
>NW_007759221.1:6031-6604 GCF_000696425.1 Galeopterus variegatus | reverse complement strand
AGTGAGAGGGCTGTCCCTTAGTAACAAGCCACTTAGATGGATCAGTGGCCAGTGAGCACCATGGGAGATGGGTCCAGCGTGCGCACTCCTCCGTGTGACATGGAGAGGCAGCGTTTTGTCTGTTCGCTTCAAATGGCTTGACTAGAGGAAGCTGGGATCACTTTAACCATTAAGGGGACCTATTTGTTGGATACAGCTTGCGTATCACTGTGAGCTCTCCTTGTATTGACAGGAAAGTTGTATTCAGTTGGAGCTGAAATCTAGCTCACATAGATGAATGAGACCAAGCATGTCAATGGGAAGTTGATTAAGAACACAGACAGATGAGGTCTGTGCACGAAGGTGTAAAGGAAAATTGTGGCAGCTTTGTTTCCTGCTTCATTTGAAAACCCTGCCATCTTCCTCTAGGCAAAATGATACAGGAGAATAAAGACAAGAAATTAAATGTTTTGTGATGTTATAATAAATAATTACAATAATTATGGTTGTAAATAAATTATGGTGGTAAATAATAAATATTTCTACATGTTGTTTAGAGTACTGTGAGAATCTCGTAGATGAGTTGATGACTTT
>NW_007759221.1:0-561 GCF_000696425.1 Galeopterus variegatus | reverse complement strand
CATGCAGACGGCGAACAAGACGGATTCTCCTTCCAGGAGAAAAGGTGTGTGAAGGCTGTGCTCCCTGGCTCTCTCTGTGCACACTTGGCAGTGCCTCCTGGCTCTCTCTGTGCACACTTGGCAGTCACTATACGGACTGCAGTTTCTTCTTTCCAAAGTTCAAAACAAATCAAGGTAGAAACTGATCAACGACATCCGTCATGTTCCATCTGTGTCCTTTGGCTGAGTAAATGATCAGAATTTAGTCATAGAAAATCAGACATAAGGAGGCCTTGGAGGTCGTGTAATGAACCTCCTCATTTTACAGATTGGGGATGCTGCGAGTGGGGGGAGTTCTGTCTTCGTAAGCACCCTCGTGGGACTCCATAAATGGGACTTTTATTTTTTATTATTTTGTTTGGTTTTTGTTTTTGGCAGCTGGCCGGTAGAGAGATCCGAACCCTTGACCTTGGTGTTATCAGCACTGTGCCTGCCCCAACCCACTGAGCTATCTGGCCAGCCCCGTAAACGGGGCTTTTAGATAGTTGATTATTAAGCTAATCTTGGCTGCCTCTTCCCTCG
>NW_007759220.1:6084-6605 GCF_000696425.1 Galeopterus variegatus | reverse complement strand
TGGACTGAATTTGTTCGATGTCCTCCAAGCTTCCTATAACTGGATGCTATCATCTTTCTCCATACATGGGAATTTTCAGCTATTATTTTTTTGTGTGTACTGTCTAGCTCTCTTCCTTTTTCATCTCCTTCAGGTACACCAATTATGTGGGGGTTATTTCTCTGGTCTATGGGTTTTTTGTTGTTGTTGCTGTTCTGTGAAGGATTAATAGCAACCACCACCACTTACGTCCTGCCTTGGAGCTACTTTGCTGTCCTGTGGTTAATTCCTGGATTGAGGGAATCTTGGAACTTGAACTCTGTGCCTGAGCTAAATTGCTGCCTTACTTTTTGTCAGACTTGGAAAAACTTTTTGTGTGGACTGGATTTTTAACTGTTAGTCACTTCTTGGTCATGTGGCATCACCACAGATGCAACAGGGCTGTGTGGAAATTTTGGCCTTGGACTGAATCTTTCCTGCGAATTGTATTCCCTGCAGTTCAATTTCACTGACTGGTCTCCACTGTGTGGTGCCTGTGCTGA
>NW_007759220.1:0-387 GCF_000696425.1 Galeopterus variegatus | reverse complement strand
AAAAAAAGAAAAGAAAGAGCTCAGCTATGCCAGGGCCAGGCAGTTGCTGGAGGTGAATAAATGTGTTTGCTTTCCCAAGGTGGGAGACCCAACAGGGTAAGCCCTGATCTACCCTTTTCAAGGAAGTCTGCCATATTCTAGTGGGGGAGAAGTGGATTGGGAGAGCCATGTGCCTGCTCTGCAGACAACCAACTTGCAGGCCAAGTTTGTTTTTCCTGTTTTATTCACAAACATTGCAACAGCAGTTAGATATACTCTAACCATTCTGGCATCCTTATACATCAGTTTTACCCGGCTGCCCGCCCCCTTAAGAAGGAAAAAACAAACCTCAGAAGTTGGATGGTTGGTGTTAGAAAAGCAGATGTATTCAGCTGAAGGAGATGGTAG
>NW_007759219.1:5800-6605 GCF_000696425.1 Galeopterus variegatus | reverse complement strand
AGAGTGATTCCTCTTAGCCTTGTATACATTAAAGACCAAAGATCAGGAATAAAAAAAAAAAATGTCGTGCAGATTACATCATTACTGGCTTAACTACTCTTAAATGATCACGTTTTAAACCAATACTTTAAACTCTTACATTCATTATTTCAAACAGTCTTCAGTCAAGCTACGGACATTTTTATTTTGCAGCATGTGCTTGAATGGTTATTTGATTTTTAAAATTTATTTATTTGAATTGTTTTTAGTAGGACTATAACAGTAAAGGTATATAAATCATGATGTGTATTTTGTACTTTATTGACCTTAAACCCTAACTGAAATTCTGCTCTAGAAATAAAAAGTAATTCATCTTCCATTTCAAGCTAGTCCAAAAGATTGAATTGTGTTAAATGATGTGCTGCACTTTCTCAGATGTTCATTATTGCCCTATATAGATTTTGCTGAGATGAACAATCTCACTTACAGAAACTCTTTATGTTAGCTTCACTTATTGAGCCAAAACATGACGTTATTTATTTGAGGTGTGGGAAACAATGTATTAAAAGTGAAAAACAACATTTTCTCCAAAAATGTTTGTTTATGAAGGTCTAAATGCTATAGAACACTGCTAACATTTATTTTCCAAAAGCATGGATGGAGGTAAATTGTGTGTTAAAATTATATAACTTAGTGGTATAACATAACATAGTACTAGATTTTTTACAATTTTTTTTATGTAATAAACATTAGATCTATGAGAAGTTCTGCAAATTTTGCTTCATTTACTTTCTACACAGATTGAGAATCCCTTATCCAAAATGCT
>NW_007759219.1:0-344 GCF_000696425.1 Galeopterus variegatus | reverse complement strand
AGAATGTTAAACAGGATTATCCATTGTTTTATGTATACCATTTTATCATCATATCATTGTCTACCTATTTTACTGTATCTCCCACCAGAAGAAGGAAATGAGTGTGACCTTTGAGCTCTGAAATATGGGTTAATTAGTTTAAACATCTGTTGATAGACTAGTTTCAATAATGCTGTGATAAGAATATTACTCACAATTTTGAAGCCCAAGACAACCAAATAAGTTTCTTTACATAGATCCAAATCCTGTTTTTTTACCAGTCACTCAAACTTCCAATTCAAACTTTTATATCATCAAGACAAATTCATCCATATCCTCTAGATTAGGTTAAATAAGTTGGAAGT
>NW_007759218.1:6103-6605 GCF_000696425.1 Galeopterus variegatus | reverse complement strand
GTGAAATTCAAATAACATGAAATTAACTATTTTAAAGTAAACAATTCAGTGGCATTTAATATATTTACAGGGTTGTGCAACCACCACTTCTATCTAGTTCCAAAACAATTCCGTCATTCTAAAGTAAAACCTCTTACCATTATGCAAATTTCTCCGCATTCTTCCCTCCTCCACTGGCAACCACCAATCTGCCTTCCCTTTCTACGGATTTATCTATTTTGAATACTTCATAGAAATGGAATCCTATAATATGTGCACATTGTGTCTGGCTTCTTTAATTTAGCAGAATGTTTCGGAGGTTCTAAGAGTTTTGATCTACCAGAGACATTTAAGCAATTTACATCAAATGAAAGTTGAAAACATTTTACATTGTAATTGGGACATAAAAATTACCTCTGAAGGCTTCTGAATAGACTCCTTTTCCTGTTCAAAACAACAACAATATTGTTGTTATAGGAATCCTTTATATATTCAAAATTTGTCATATGCAATTTCATAAATT
>NW_007759218.1:0-411 GCF_000696425.1 Galeopterus variegatus | reverse complement strand
AAAAAAAAAGGACACAAAAATTGCCAGAACAAACCAAATCAGTAATGGAACTAAGAAAAGAACTTGTGTTTTTCATGTTATCAACAATGCTTTAATGTTCAATGACACAGTCTCTTCAACATGAAGAAAACACTGAAAGTCTGTAAATACCTCTTCTGGAACACTTGTGTTAAATGGGTCATGACTAGGAGATCCCATTACTGGAGTAGGTGATGGACTTTTCTCCAGATCACTAAAACCCTGTGCATCTAGCAAAGTGGAGATGGAACTGGAATTGAGCAGGTCTTCATATTCACCATCTCTGCCTAGAAAAAGACAAAGCAAAAAGAAAGTAGCAGCTTTTCATGTATATAGCAGCACTTTTGGAGGAAAATAAGAATCCCAATTATATTGAACATGAAAATTTTTCTG
>NW_007759217.1:5774-6605 GCF_000696425.1 Galeopterus variegatus | reverse complement strand
CATAGTACTTGCATGAAAACAGAAAAATGGGCCAATGGAACAGAATAAAAACTCTTGAAATCGACCCAGATATTTATAGCCAACTGATCCTCGACAAAGGCACCAAGAGCATACATTGGGAAAAGGACAACCTTTCCAGTAAGTAGAGCTGGGAAAACTGGATATCCACGTGAAGAAGAATGAAACTAGACCCATATCTCTCACCGTATACCTAAATCAACTCAAAATGAATTAAAGACTTACATATCATACCTGAAACTATAAAACTGTTAAGAGAAAACAAAGGAGAAACATTTCAGGATATAGGACTAGGCAAAGACTTTATAAATAAGACACCAGAAGCACAAGCTACATGCATTAATAACTGTAATCGTCACACCATCTCTATTATGTACTTCCTAATCTTTTCACCATTTTACAGATGAGGATATTGAGTTTCTTGGGGAAATTATGAATTTAGAAAATTCACAGAAAGAACAAATGTTGAAGTGGCAACTACACTGAATTTTTTGTCTACAATTTCTTGTTCTTAAAAATTATACAAGAATACCTCCCTCAACATATCTGGTATATTTATATCCTGAAGAACATGGTATAGACTGCAAAGTTGGAATAGTAATTATAGTGAATATATAAGTCTATTCAAAAATGAGGGGCAAATGAATGGAAAAATTATTTGGAAGCTTTTTTAAAAATGTCACTCAATTTTAGATGACATCAAAGGTAAATCAAAATTTTTTGAATAAGGAATGGAAGATTTCAGAGTTATGAGAAACTGAGTAGGTGTACAGAAATGAAAATTTATGTCATTTTACATTTTATTAATTATTC
>NW_007759217.1:0-395 GCF_000696425.1 Galeopterus variegatus | reverse complement strand
GGGACACTGCTCATGGAACTGAGACTACAACAAGTAAACATGGCAGATAAGCTTTCTGTCATTATGTTATGATTTTTACGAAATCCCTTAGGGTACGATAGGAAATGACTGGCATCACAGATGGCGGAAGGGGGGAGCTGATATTGATTAAAGATAACAGTGCCCATTTTTGAGGAGGTAACATTTGAAACATTTGACCTAATATCTAATTGGCAAAAAGCTCTATGAAAATCTTGGTGAAGAATATTCCCGGCAGAAGGAACAGCAAATACCAGTTCCCTAAGGCAGGCATGAGCTAAAGAAAGAAACGCCTTAGGATGGGAGCAAAGTGAGCAAGAAAGAGATTGACAGCACATGAGACTGAAGAAATGGTGGGGAGAAATTACACAGGTCAG
>NW_007759216.1:5946-6605 GCF_000696425.1 Galeopterus variegatus | reverse complement strand
TCAGTGTGAAATCTGTCCCTGACCCGCTCCCACTGAATCTGTCTGGGACCCCTGATGCCCGTTTGGAAACCAAATGGATCAGGATCCACGGAGACTGGCCTGGATTCTGCAGTTACCAACACAAATAGGGGTGCACATCACTATATAGGAGGCTCTGACTAGACTTGCAGGAGATGGAGGCCAATTCTCCAGGGGTGACCAACAAGGAAAGTGGTGTCTGGGTCATCAGAATATCCCCCCTGGATTCTGAAATAATGAAAGATAAATACAAGGTTATAAGAAGTATTATGAGCCATTTTCAAGATTTCCCTTTTGCTATTTATTTTATGATATGTCATGTTTGTGTGATTTTTTGTTCATACTTCAAAAACACCCAATTTCAAACAGAACTGAGAGTTGAGACACACAAAGTGGTGTCAAGAGATCAGGTAAAGCATCTCCCTCACTCTTTGTCACAGTTTTCCTCAGAACACAGATCCTTGCACCTTCTGGAATCTTCCTCACTCTAATGGAACTAAACTTCAAACACTCAGTCCTGGAGGATGAGACATGCACATCTCAGATGTATACAGATCACACATGGGAAGCAGTGAGCACGCAGAGCTCACCCTCTCACCCCATTCTCCTTCCTTGTCTTTCTTCTGCCCTTATCAGGGATC
>NW_007759216.1:2661-3219 GCF_000696425.1 Galeopterus variegatus | reverse complement strand
TTTAGATGGCAAATATTTCTATGATGACCATTTACCACTGGATTGTCAGTACCTTAAAAAAGAGAAAAAAAAGCATGGGATTAATTAAATCATGGTGAGTTCCGCCAATGGACAGCTATGACTGAGTCATCTACTTGGATAAGTAGAATTTTATACCACTTAGAATACTGCAGAAATCAAATGGACAAGAAAATAATGCACTGAAGTACAGAATACTGCAGAAATCAAATGGACAAGAAAATAATGCACTGAAGTACATCTACCTGGGAAGTTTGTGACTCCATTGGAGCCAAATTAGGATTCACGCAATACACTGTTTCTGAAAATCTGAGATTCTGGTGCCTCAGCTGAAGAGTAAGTGGCTACATCTACATAGCAATTATTTCTAGAAATATGTACTTTTCCATCTTTTCTATTTCTGATCTTACTAATTAATAGAATTGTGTCTTTCGATTGTTTTGAAAGGCAAAAATATTGGGAGATAGAAAATCTGGGGATTCACAGAGAGAGAGGATATCAGAGAAAGGCCACCCAAACTTTTCCAGATACAGTTAGTCT
>NW_007759216.1:0-883 GCF_000696425.1 Galeopterus variegatus | reverse complement strand
ATGCCTGCAGATGGTGCAAACAGGGCTCAGCTTGGGCAGGGAGCAAGATTTTGGAATGAGTTATTGTGGGGCTTGCTTGTCAGACTGAGGTTTGATGCATGATCCTTGGGGATCAGTATAGGATGAGACACAGGTTAAGATTTTTCATTTGGTATTGAGAAAAAACTCTTCTTTCTATGTTTTCAAAAATTCTAAACGTGATTATCCATATGAATTCAACTGAAGCCACTAGTTTTCACTGTTCTTTCAGTCATTGAAAGACTATGGCCACAGTTCATGAGAAGCTGAAATCCTAGACCATGACAATCCTATTTCTTAAGCCAGAAGGAGACTATATATGTGGGCACATGTGGGTCTGACCCATACATACCCAAAGCCATGACCACTGGCATGTGGAGAACGGGCAGGTTTTACACTTTGAGCTGGATGAGGAGATATCTTGATCTGTGTCCTCCTGATGGCTTTCAATGACTAGACAACACTCCAAGAATCTAGTCCTCACTCATTCTCTTCAATAGCAGACCCTCCTGCTCACATGAATCATATTTGTGAGTCATTTTCCCAGACTCATGCTGTGCCTGGGACAGTATGTGTGCAGAGAACTCTCTTTCAGCTAAATATCATTGGTAATGCCATTTGAGTCTCCATAGGTTTTACTAGCCTTATAGGCATGGAGTCTGTTGGAAGAATGGACAAGAGAAGGAGCTGTGAAATTACTTCTGGGTGAAAAAGGTAAGCACCAAAATAGAATAAAGAAGTAGTACTAATAATAGACTACTACTAATAATAATAATAATAATAATAATAATAATAATAATAATAAACAACAATACCCCAATCTTTCTGGACTCTTGGCCATTATTTCCAAAGTCTCATACAAAAC
>NW_007759215.1:5849-6606 GCF_000696425.1 Galeopterus variegatus | reverse complement strand
TAGACATTTTATCAAGTGAGTTTGTCTGTTTGAAACTAGGGTATTTTAAAAGGGTAAGCAAATCTATATATGTTTTGATTTACAGTCAGCTCTCAGTATCCATGGATTCTGAATTTGCAGATTCAACCAACCACAGATCAAAAATATTTGGGAAAAAATAAACAATAAAAAATAACAATACAACACAAAATAATACAAATAAAAAATAATACAGGAAAACAACTATTTACATTGTATTAGATATTATAAGTAATCTAGCGGTGATTTAAAGTATATGAGAGGATATGCATAGGTTATATGCAAATACTATGCCATTTTATTTAAGGGACCTGAGCATCTTCGGAGTTTGGTATCCCAGGGGGGGGTCTGGGAACCAATCCCCTGCAAATACGGAGGGAAGACTGTATTCAAGCTTACTATACTGAAATTTTGAGACTTCTGCAGTTATATGTATTTTTCCTTACCAGCAAGTCATGAGAGGTAGACATTTTTCTCTCAAAGAACACTGTTAAGCACTGAAGTCTAATTGTTATATTTGCCTAAGAGACTCCAGGGCAGGCATGGGGAGGGGTTGTCAAAGCAAGACAGCAGATCTTCTCCTTGCAGGGGTTACCCTACATCTTCTGCAAGGAACAATGATGAAAAGAGGGCTGATGGGCGGGCCCTCAGGACCCTGTCCACATAAACACTCCCAAAGCAAAACCAGAAACAGGCATGCTCTAACTTTCAAATGGGATATTCCTAGATTCTCAGAGAA
>NW_007759215.1:0-294 GCF_000696425.1 Galeopterus variegatus | reverse complement strand
CAGAGGCAACCATCATCACAGGTGGGGAAGGTTGGTTGCAAAACTGAGCAGTACAGTGGACAGGTTTAGAGAAAGGACTTGAGTCAGAGAGCTGTGCTGTAATTCTTGTTCTGCTGCTTTATATTAGCTTGTGGGCAGGTTTCTTCATCTGAACATGGAGCTCAGAGCTCAGTGACCCTTCAGAGGGTCATTGGAAGAATTACATGAAGGGCTTATACCTGGCACACAGGAAATGCTCAGTCCATGACAGGTATTATTACTGTGGGAGGATCTACACAGCACCAACATCTTCCA
>NW_007759214.1:5681-6606 GCF_000696425.1 Galeopterus variegatus | reverse complement strand
CACACACACACACACCCATAGTGCACAGTTGTATATTTAAAATATAGGAGAGACAGAAAGATTTATGGAATTAATACTAAGCACCTTTAATACTTCTTGATCTTTGCTTATCTAGTTTATTTCATGAGAAGGGCAGTTTGTCTGCTCCCATTTGAACTACTTTGCCTCTGAAAATTTAATTTAGTTATCTCCAGAAAGAAGGACATTTGTATGCTGGTGTATCATATGGTCCTTTGAAAAATATGTCTGTTTTTTAAAGCACATATAACCCAAATGTCAAATATAAATTGGCTTAGGTGGGAAAAAATAATCTAAAAAGTTGGAAGAAGTTTCATTATGTTGGTGTTCATTATACTGATATGTTAATAAGTATTCTTTCATCAGCATTTAATAAATTTATAGGCAAATATAAGTAATTTCTGTGTACTTTGAAATAACTAATCTTAAGTTTACATATGTCAAAAAAGATTGTTTTCAAAATAAACTGGAGTTATAAGAATAAAAAATAAATTAAAATCTCATCCTTGCTAACGACTTAAATGACCACTTCTATGCTTCCAAAAGCATATCTTTAGTTTTGACCATTCTGCTGAGCTCCAGGTCCACATGTACAACTCTATGCTCCCCTATCTGGGTGTCCTGTAGAGGTTCCCCATTCCCCAATAACCTTTCCTCCTGTGTAGCTATTCCTTAATGAAATAGTCAGTCAAAACAAATTTGGCAATTAATTTTTAGGGTTTTTTTTCTTCCTTATTTATCTCCTCTTCACATTCAATTCAATCACTAAATTTAGGAAATTCTGTTCCCAAATGTCCTTCAAATCTTCTCTTTCTCTTCATCTGTATTATCACCATGCTATTTGGGGATTCATCTCATCTTTCATAGTTTACTTCTTAACAGCAAAATCTGGTTTCCCTGCCTTCCA
>NW_007759214.1:0-216 GCF_000696425.1 Galeopterus variegatus | reverse complement strand
ATTACAAGGGTATCACAAGGATGGGGGAGTTAGTCGTCCAGGTGGCAGCCTTGCATTAAGTAAAGTAAAAATGGTAAGTCTTGGTGGGTTGGATTTGGAACATGAAGGAGAAGAATAAGGGATATCTTGTAACAAGATACAAGTTGCAAACACTAAAAAAAAAAAATACAAGGTATACATGATGGGAGGGTCTGGAAGACTGTGAATGTGCTTTGG
>NW_007759213.1:6012-6606 GCF_000696425.1 Galeopterus variegatus | reverse complement strand
ATCAGTTCTGCTCAACCAGGTGAGTTTGCAATGGACATTAGAGAATGTCTGGAGACATTTATGGTTGTCACTATCTTGGGAGGGGTGGTACTATAGGCGTCCAGTCGGTAGAGGCCAGGCTTGCTTAACTGAACATCCCGCAGTGCCCTGGACAGCCCCCCACAACAAAGAATGATCCAGCCCCACATGCCACCAGTGCGGAGGTTGAGACCCTTTACCCATCTCCCCTAAAGTTATTGTATATAATCACGATGTACTCATTAAAGTAAGAAATTAACACTGGGTCAGTACTGTTATGTAAACCTCGGGCTTTATTCAGATCTCCCTAGGTTTTTTGCTAGTGTGCTTTCTCTGTTCCAAGATCCACTCTTCCTTGGTCTCCTCCACTCTGAGTTGTTCTGCTTCGTTTGTTGTGACATTGATGCTTTTAAAGAAGTAGAATTTCTTCCTCCATCAACTTTTTCTGGGAAAGGAATACCATACAGGTGACTGGTATTTAAGATGCCTACAAACAATGGTGCAAAGAGTAACCGTGCATATGTATCATAGTTTAGGTGGGCAATTTATGTGCAGGATAAATTCCTCAGCAAAGGT
>NW_007759213.1:0-233 GCF_000696425.1 Galeopterus variegatus | reverse complement strand
GCAGAAGATCAAAACACTAAGAAATGATGATTAAGCACACACAGTTCCCCATAGAATGGCAGGTGGGATCGCACAATTCTATGTAGGCATAGTTCCAGTTTAATTAATATTGGTTGTGTGCTACCAACAGATTATAATAAATGTCAGTGGAAAAAAGGGTGTTCCTTTTTATAATCTACCAATACATGCATAATAAATCATGTCATTGTCCAGTATAGAAGTAAAAAGCTTAT
>NW_007759212.1:5067-6606 GCF_000696425.1 Galeopterus variegatus | reverse complement strand
ACACACACACACACCCCACCTTTACTAAGTGATGCAATTCTTTAACTCAATTTCCCTTTCAATCTTCTACAGTTTCTTTTAAACATGCCTATGGGTCATCGAGCTCCCTGGTAGTACTCATGCCTTGTGTTTAACACTTGTAATGTCCTCAGTAAATTCACAGTAGCCCATGGGTTTTTATCACATCAGAGTGTGTTTAAAGAAGCATATATGTGAAACCAGACATTCAGTGGGACTTTGCAGGTGTTACTGGATTGGCATCGAGAGCTGACCCCTGAGGACCAAGAGGTTTGATATGCCTCAGTTCTAGAAAGGGCTTCAAACAATTGGGACAAAACAGCCCTACAAAGCTTTGCAATGGGGCAGAACTGGTCCAACCACAGTGAAACACTACCACAGTTGCCTTAGAAGTGGAACTCCTATGTCTAAGCACCACTTCAGGGTCATCCAAAAGATGCACAGTAGATAGAGACAGCATTTTATACCAGCCACATGGAGATCGCCAATGGCCAGACAGTTTTAGCCAATATAGTGACAATCAATAGGGTCCATCAATAGGCAGTTGAGTTGAGAAAGTTACTATTTCTGCCCTATATCCCTCCTATTTCACTATACCGATGTGGAAGGGGAAGTTATTGCAGGACCAGTCCAGGCATCAAGCCCTCTTCTCTGAGGAGCTAGAGCAGGAAGAAGAGTAAAGAGCAGAATAGGCTGACGTGCAGAAGCCCAGATGCTGCTTTCCAGAGGTAGGAGGGTAGGTGTGGTGAAGATTAACAGAAGTTAAAACTTCTCTGACTCTTAACAACTCAAATAACCATAATATTATGAAGCACTTCATAAACTATGGGCTCTACTTCAAATACAGGGTACTAGCATTTAATAATTTACTGTTTATCATTCCTCTAGACACTTACTTTGATAGAGTTAAGTTCAGTGGTTCAAACGGTGTCCTGGAATGGAGATGTCAAAACCAATACTATATTTTGAGCCGTCTGCCAACAATTGAACAAATACTCCTACAATATAGTCATGCAATCATAGGCAACAAAATTTTCCTTAAAACCTTGGACCTAAAGGCATTTACACAAAGATTATTTTTGTGAAGACACATAAACACACAGTAATCGAGGAAGAGACAAAAAATGGAGGGAGCGAAGGAGGACAAAATGAGAGAATAGATCGAGGGTAAGCTGATGGATGTATGAACTGTAAATGAAGGAATTTGAGTTTCCAGAGATCTGTGCATTTATTTATTTATTTAGGTTGCCAGGGAAAAATTCTAATTATGAAAATTATCAGGTTTAATGTACATAGAAGTGCCAGTCTCTAAAATTACAGAAGTTTCTGTATTAATTCTGCCATGAATGTGAGTCTATAACCTCCTGCTAAAGTCAGATTTAACATCACTTACCATCTCCCAAGTGGCAAAGCAGTTGCTTCTGCTCCCAGAGCATTTTGTGCTCAATCATATAAGCACATTCTATATACAAGAATTGTGATTAAGTAATTTTAGTGTAAGATTATGTTTGTTCAAAAGTC
>NW_007759212.1:2618-3766 GCF_000696425.1 Galeopterus variegatus | reverse complement strand
AATGTGACATCACGGAGATGGCTTAGATAACTGTTTATTTTATGTGCTATCATTTTCAGATGGACCAATTGACATTTACCATTCTTCTTTGCTTTGTCTATAATTACAGGTATACACAGCCAATATTTTTATCTGTATTCTCATAAGAAGAAAAGGCATTTTCTCTGTTAGAAAATTCCCAATATACAAAAGTATCTATTAATACTTGGTTGTTAGCTCTATAAGAAAAAAATTATTCAAGGAAAACTACCAAATGAGAAGTGGAAAGCTATGAACCATGTCAAGCTCTCAGGTGTCAAGGTGAGCCAAACTGAAAGTAACAGGTAAGCCTTTATTCACTTACTGTAATGGTGTAACAAGAGGCAAAATATAGTTACCAGCTCCCTGGTGTTCCATTTTCCAGGTACAGTCAAATGTCTGATGATGTGCAGTCTGGGCAGGTGGAATCATCAAACTGCCCAGGAGCCCCAAACAAAAGGCCTTTTTTTTTTTTTNCAGATTCTTTGTTAAATTTAGCAACATTCATGGTGTGTTTCTGAAAATAAAACCTTACAAGAATCAAGTTTTATGGTCATTGAGTTTTTTCACTGGGAAATATCAATTGTTTAACTTAATAGAAGCTATAATGGCAAAGTTGATATGTCTCTCATTTAAATTATTGAAAAAGAAGAAGAAAAATTGACATTTCAAACTCAAGCTTTGGTGAGTTTTCCTTTAAAGCAGCATTTGTTACCCTTATTGATAAATAATGTGCTCCACATGTAAATTCTATATAATCCATTTCTATGCCTCACTTGATTCAAGGCTCAACTCCCTAATTAGGCATCTGTTACACAATGAAACTTTGTTTTCCTGCACATAATATTGGTCTCTTTACTAATGTAGCTTGAATAATAACAACTTTTTTCTCATCAGAGATTAATTCGATGCCTGTAGTATCAAGAAGGAAGACTAAACATTTACATTATATTAATTGTTAGGTTATAAATATGGCATTGTTGTTACACAAAGCCACACATTTTAAAACACCATAACAGAAACCAAGCCTGATAATTTTGAACACAAGAAATACAGCATTTGCAGCATCAATGTGACATCACGGAGATGGCTTAGATAACTGTTTATTTTATGTGCTATCATTTTCAGAT
>NW_007759212.1:0-1121 GCF_000696425.1 Galeopterus variegatus | reverse complement strand
TGAAGAAGTAATGGATAAATAAAGAAGTTGTACTGGCTGCAAACCCAAATAATTATTTCCTCACCAAGAAATTCAAGCGTTTAATCAAATACAGTTCCAATCTCATTATGAAGTTAGGGTTTTCTTAGGCAAAAAAGAAACATAAGTTATACAGAACAGTAACAAAATATAAGCAGGAAAAGTAATTAATATTTGTATATATTATAAATATCTGCCCCACACATATACACAAGCCCTAATCCTTGAAAACTATTACTTATCATTTTTTAATTGAGCAACATTTTTGTTTTAAGTATTTTATCTGTTTTAAGTTAGTTTCCTCTGATTTATCAAAAGATATGAATAGAACCTGAGCAAAGCATTGAAATTAGGTATCACAAAAACATACACATGCAAAACATTTGGCATGAGAGGATATGGTATACATTATCTGTAGCTTCTTTTACAAAACCACGTGACTGAATGAGATGATTGCAATCCCACTTCTATGTACATACCTAAAAGAATGGAAATCATCATGCTGAAGGGATACCTGCACTCTCATGTCCATTGCAGCTCTATTTACAATAGCCTAGATATGGAACCAACCTAAATGTTCATTGATGGACTGGATAAGGAAAATGTGGCATATATAGGCAATAGAATACTACTCAGCCATAAAGAGAATGAAATTCTGCCATTCACAGCAACATGGGTGAACTTGGAGAAAATTATGTTAAGTGAAATAAGCCAGGCACAGAGGGAAAAATACTGCATGCTGTTACTCATAAATGGGAGCTAAGAGAGAAAGAAGGAAGGAAAAACCACAGTGGTGCATTGGACTTAACAGCAGGAGATAACATACCCATGGTTGCCAGGGGAAAGGGGTTGAGGGAGTGGGGAGGAAGTCAGGGAGAAGGTGGTTACAGGGCATGGGAAATAATTGCAATTTGTGGTTATAGGCATGCTTATAGTATTAATCTGATCATTACATCTTGGACACAGGTGGTGAAAGTTAGCTTTGTGTCCCATGAATAAGCATCATCAATAAAAGTCGAAACCAGGAATGTGTAATTGCTATTTCTCAGCTATCACTGGGTTGCCACCTGGTTTTTCAGGTGACATGGGACATTGACATAACA
>NW_007759211.1:11942-12711 GCF_000696425.1 Galeopterus variegatus | reverse complement strand
ATTTTGTCACAGTCACGGTGATCACCTATTGATAAATCCAGTGGTACATTCTCAGTCCTCAGCCCACTCAGCCCACCAGTAGCTTTTGACATGATAACTCCTGTTGTCAGATACTGTTTGGCATCTAGGAAGTCACTTTCTTTTTCTCCTACTGCCCTGTCATCCCTTTCAGTCTTCTGTGCTATTCCTTCTCATCTCCCAAACTCTAAATATTGACGACCCCAGGCATCAGTCCTTGAATTTTTTTTCTGTTTACATTTACTTCCTAGGTTATCTCATAACTTTAAATACTATCTATAGGATGATGACTCCTAAAATTTTAGCTAAGTCTAGTATTTCTTCTCAATGCTAATGTCATATATCTAATGTTCAACTATTTATCTCAAACTGGTAGGGCAAATTTAATGAGCCCCCAATTTAACTCCTGATCTTCCCACTCCTTCTACTGTACCCACAGGTTTTACAGTTACTTGGGACAAAAACCTTGTATATTCCTCATATCCAATTTGTCAGGAAATCCCTTTTGTTCCACCTTTAAATCAAGACTCCTTGACTTTTTCCACCTCATCCACATCCACCCTGATTCAAGCCAGCATCGTCACACCCTTGGATTACTGTATTAGTCTCCTACCTCGTCTCTCCACGTCTACCTCCAACCCCTGCAAACTCCATGCAGCACCCAGAGGAGCCTTCTTAAAATTTCACTTGTATCATGCTGCTCCTCTTCTCAGCAGCCTCTGATGGTTCCCTGTTTTATTTCAGTTAAAAG
>NW_007759211.1:6105-6445 GCF_000696425.1 Galeopterus variegatus | reverse complement strand
TATTTAAATGCATGCATATACTGCACAATGATTCATTAGGGTGGATAGCATAGTTTTGTACCAAATAGTCCACCACTTTTCCTCCCAATTGAGAGTGATATTGCTGTTATCTGATATCATGTTTTCAGTGTCTACAAATTTTTCTTCTCATATATTTACCACTCCCTCCCCAACATACACATTGAAAGGCTTTCTGCAGTGGTTATGTGTGTGTAAAGAGAGACCACCATAAATCGTTCTGTTCTTTGGGCATTTTCAAACATCATTCATGGGGGTGGCAATTGGTACTAGCTTTCTAAAAGTAATTTTCAGATTGATTTAAAATTTTGCATAACATTTG
>NW_007759211.1:0-1765 GCF_000696425.1 Galeopterus variegatus | reverse complement strand
TCTTAAAATTAATCAGTATATAAGGCATTTATCAAATTTATTCTCGTACTTCTTTTGCAGGATTCCATGACTCCATATTATTTTGCACTTTAACAAAATTTTTATTTTCCATCCTTTTTTGATTACTCTCAATATTCTCTATCTCTTTCTAGAGATTCCCAGACCTTATTTTATTAACTTTTAAGAACATCTACCTCCTGATTGTTCTATGCAAACACACTCTGATTAAAACATTTTTATATTAACTTTTAATACATATTTTGACATATTAAAATACATTAACTTTTAATATATTAATTCATATACAATCCATGGTTTCACATGTCTATCACACTTTCCTGTATTGTCACCTCACAATATTATTTATTCTTACAAAGTATTTGCATACTTTTTTTTTCTATAGGCCACTCGTCACTATTTACTTACTTTTTGGATACTATTAAATTTGCATCAACATAAAGCGCCTGTTCTTACATCTTTATATATTTTATATATTTTCCTACTGATAGAATATTTGAAGTAAAGCCTCCAATGCATATAAAAATCTCCAGTGTAAGTGGGAGCTATTATTTTAATAAACATTATGGTCATGAACGTGGACCTTTGGACCATGTACACAAATACACTGGGTACAAGTCCAAATCCACTTTCAATGGCTGTATAGCTATATTATTCAGGAGCACTTGAGTTCCCACTTACAAATGAACAAAGAAATCAAAGATGAATTTATTGCCTCTTGTAACTAAGAAGTTAAAGATTAAATCAGGATTCATATACAGCTGGACCAGGAGACTCAGGTGGGATCTTCATTCTTCCCTGTTTTCCTTCTGTCATGCTTGATTGTTCATCTCTCTGTTATTGGTTATGTGTTCCCCTAACTCTCACATGGGGTAAGAAAATGATGACCATTTCCTACATCCCCCTTTCTTAAAGCTTTGGGGGAAAAAGGCACAGGAAAAGACTCTGCATGGTTCAGCTTGGATCACAAGCACACCCCTGGATCTATCACACAAGCCAGGAGAAATGATGTGCTCTGATTAGCTCATTGAGGCCACAAGTGCAGATGCGCGGACTAGAAATCCTGCTAGAATCACATGACACATGTGGACTTTTTTTCTATTTGCTTGTTTCCTTATCTGTAAAATTTGAAATCACCAACCATGCACTTCGCAACAGAGTAGTAGTGATGGTTAAATGACTTTATGTTTGGAAAAGATATACTATAAAATCCAAGCAGTAAGTGATCGCTATTAACATTTATTATAATGATAAAATAAAACAAAGACTGCCATGTAGTAGAAACAGAGACAATCTTCTTTTCTTGATCTGCAGCTCTATCTTTTGCCTTTCTTGTTAACCAGTTCCCTCTTCCCCCAGGGAAACCGCAAACTTAAAGAGCAAGGACCCATGACTTTTTATTCCTCCTGTTTCCATGACAACTATCACAGAGAAAGGAAAGAAATGAACATATATTAAGCACTATGCATTTTGTTAGAGACCTTGACATGTGACCTATTTAATACACCAAACAGCAATTTGATCAGAGCAGCCACTTGATAGCTATTTGATTAAGGAATTCAACAAGTACAAATTGATTGATGTTACACATCTCGCATAAGGTAACTTCTTAAAAAATCAGTTCAAGACAAAACGGAAAACGTTATATTGTACTACAAGTAATAGCACTCTTTGTATTTGACATTAAAAAAAAAAACACTCTCATAAGCCTTCTTTGAGCTCTCTTGAAAGAAAATTTTGGTAGAAA
>NW_007759210.1:5446-6606 GCF_000696425.1 Galeopterus variegatus | reverse complement strand
ATTTGTCTATTAGTGGAATTTTTATTGTTTAAAATTGTTCATTATTACAAACAATGATGAAATGAACACTTTTGAACAATTATTTATGTACACTTGTGCTGGTATTTTTGTGAAATATGAATGAATTTTTCTTTTCTTTCGCTTTTTGTGACCTGGTAAGGGGATCGGAACCCTTGGCTTGGTGTTGCCTGCACCGCACTCAGCTAGTGAGCACACCGGCCATCCCTATATAGGATCTGAACCCACAGTGGGAGCGCAGCTAGGATCCAAACCCGCGGCGGGAGCGCCACTGTGGTCCCAGCGCCGCACTCTCCCGAGTGAGCCACGGGGTCGGCCCAATTTTTTAATGATAAAACAGAGGTATTCTCCAAAGACCAAGGCCTAAGGAGCAGAAAGTGCTTCAGGTGCCCAAGCCTCCCAGTCACTGGATAGCATTACCGTACATCTTACAGCCCAGTGATTATGATGGTCCAAGGGCCTGGATAGACCTCCATTGTGAATTTGTACCAGAGAAGCACCCAGCTCAGAAAGGACTTTACGTTTCCTAGGTTTCAGGGATTCTGGAAGATCAGATCACAAGATAAATGCTCAAAAGGATCCTTTACCCTAGCAGATTTTTTTCTGGAAGGAACCCTTGCTACTGTGTAGGAGGCCAAGCCAACCCTTCCCTAGTTTTCTATAATAGAACTATGTATATGTCTTGCAGACTGGAAGAGCATAGGAACGGATACAAGTCCAGATAAGCATTTCAACCTGTATGTTTAAAGCAGTTAGAATAACCCTTCCTGAGGAAAGTAAGACCACAGTGGTGTGTTGGGCTTGCAGAGGGACAGAACAGACCTAGGGTTGCCGGGGCCTGGGGTCGGGGAGGAAGGGGGTTCAGGAGAGGTTGAGTAGGGGACATGGGGAATAATTGCAATTTATAGTGGTGGGCATGTGGGTAGTATTGACCTGATCATCAGGTCTCGGGCACAAGTGCTGACAGTCAGCTCTGTGCCCCATGAATATGTATAATCAATAAAAATAAATTTTTAAAAAATAATTAAATAAATAAATACAACACATATCTCAAAAAAAATAAATAAATAACCCTTCCTGGCTATCTGTTCTCTCTCTCCCATCAGATAAAACCAGGAGAAAGGGTTTTATCAGAATAGAAT
>NW_007759210.1:0-477 GCF_000696425.1 Galeopterus variegatus | reverse complement strand
TCAACAGATGCTGAAGAAGCATTAGACAAAATTCAACATCCCTTCATGATAAAGACTCTCACCAAATTAGGTATAGAAGGAAAGTATACTCACACAATAAAAGCCATCATTGACAAACCCACTGCCAGTCTCATTCTGAATGGGGAAAAACTGAAGGCTTTTCCCTTAAGAACAGGAACCAGACAAGAATGCCCACTCTCACCACTTCTACTTAACATAGTACTGGAGGTGCTAGCCAGAGAAATCAGGCAAGAAAAAGAAATAAAGGCATCCAGATAGGAAAAGATGAAGTCAAACTGTCCCTATTTGCCAATGACATGGTACTATATAGAGAAAAACCTAAAGACTCTATCAAAAAACTCCTAGAGCTGGTTAATAACTTCAGTAACATTGCAGGATACAAAATAAAAGCTCGAAAATCAGTTGTATTTATATTCTCCAATAATGAGCTAACAGAAAGAAAAATCAAGAAAGTAA
>NW_007759209.1:3480-6606 GCF_000696425.1 Galeopterus variegatus | reverse complement strand
GATGTGTTGTCCCCTCCAAAACTCATGTGGAAATTTGATCTCCAACGTGGCAGTGTTGGAAGCTGATTGAGTCATGGGGGTGGATCCCTCATGAATTGATTAATGCTCTCCCTGGGGTAGGGGGGATTAATGAGTGAGATCTCACTCTATTAGTTCCCACGAGAGCTCGTTGCTTAAAAAGACCTTGGCACCTTCTCTCTCTCTCTCTCTTGCTTCCTCTCTCTTCCTTCCTCTTGCCATGTGATCTGCCTGTACCCGCCAGCTGCCTGCCACTTTTCTGCCTTGAGTTGAAACAGCCTGAGGCCCATGCCAGATGCAGCTGTCCCAGAATCGTAAGCCAAATAAACCTCTTTCCTTTATAAATTACCCAGTCTCAGGTATTTCTATTATAGCAACACAAAACAGACTAAAACGCCTTGCCATACATTGTAGTACACCTGGAGATGGGAGATACATGTGCAGCCCCGGAGATGGGAGATACATACAACTGCCTTTATCCAGGGAGACACATGTGGAACCCCCAGAGAGTGCAGAAAACCAGGATACCTAAATAGAATATGGAAGAAAATTCCAAAACCACCAATTCATCCCACAACCAGAGGAAACAAGACCCAAGAGAAGTCTCTGCCTATAGGAAAGAGGAAAGAGAAACCCTGTCCAATGTTTCCCATTCAAACTGAGAAACTCCAGTATACCCCAGTGTACCCATCAGAATCATAGGACACTAGCTTGGGTGCCAACAAGCTGACCCAGGGTCACATACCTCCGCCAAAGAGTGATAGGGCACCCAGGTGCTTCTCTCAAGAACTTGAGAGCTCACCCACTTCCTCAATGAGCCAACACAGTGTCACTAGCCTCATTAAGGAACTACTAAGTGCCCCAGTACACAGGCCATGGATGACTCACACCTGACTCTGACACTAAACTTGTCTGAAATACCCACACAAAGACTATACTACTGCAGCTACCCAGTAACAGTACTAAACCACCCAACTCAATGGTCAATATAAAACACATCTACAGGAAGAAGACTCTCTTCAAACCCACTCCAGAGTAATAGAAGAAGCAACTGATCTACCTGATGACCAGACATCAATTCAGAGATACAAGAAATATGGAAAAAACAAACAACAACAACAAAGAAAATATGATACCAAGTACCAGAACACAATAATTCCCAAGAATCAGAACCCATAGAAGACAAAACCCTCACAAATCAAGTCTCAACAAATTTTAAAAATTGAAAACATTTCAAGTATCTTTTTGGACCATAATGGATTAAAACTAGAAATTAATAACAAGTGAAACTACATAAATACATGGAAACTAAGCAACATGCTCCACAAACAACCTATGGGTCCAAGAAAAATTCAACAGGAAACCAAAAAATTTCTTGAAACTGATGAAAATAAAGACACATCATACCAAATCTTGTGGGATACAGCAAAAGCAGTAGTAACAGGGCAGTTTATTACAATAAAAGCTTATGTAAAATAGAACAGAAAGATTTTAAATAAACAACCTAATGCCAAACCTCTAAGAACTAGATAAACAAGAGCAATTCAATCCTAAAATTAGTAGACAGAAAGAAACAATTAATTTCAGAGGAGAACTAAATGAAATAGAGGCCAAATATATAATACAAATGATCAACAAAATAAAAAGTTGTTTTTTATAAGATTATAAACAAAACAGACAAACCATTAGCCAGACTAACGAGAAAGAGAAAAGACCCGAATAAGAAAAGTCAGAAATGAAAAAGGAGACCTCACAACTGATACCACAGAAATATAAAGAATTATTTGATACTCTTATGAGCAAGTATACACCAACAAATTTGGAAACCTGGAAAAATTGGTACATTTCTGGACAAATAAAACTATAAAGAGTGAACCAAGAAGAAATCGAAAACTTGAACAGACCAGTAACAAGCAATGAGATTGAAGCATCCTCCCAACAAAAAAAAGCCCAGGACTGGATGGGTTTACTGCTGAATTCTACGAAAATTTAAGGAGGAATTAATGCCAATCTCTTCAAACTGTTACAAAAAATTGAAAAAGTGGCCACTCTCTCAAACTCACTCCAAGAGGCCAGCATCACCCTGATACCAAAACCAGACAAAAATACAACAAAAAAGGAAAACTATAGGCTGGTATCTTTGATGAATATAGGTGCAAAACCCCTCAACAAAATACTAGCAATTAGAATACAGCAGCAGATCAAAAAGATAATACATTATATTCGGGTGGGATTCATCCCAGGGATGCAAGTATGGTTCAACATATGCAAGTCAATAAATGTGATACACCACATCAACATATTCAAGTCAATAAATGTGATACACCACATCAACAAATTCAAAAACAAACACCATATGATCATCTCCATAAATGCAGAAAAACCATTTGAGAAAATTCAACTTCCCTTCATGATAAAGACTCTCAGCAAATTAAGTATAGAAGGAAAGTATCTCAACACAATAGGAGTGATATATGAGAAACCACAAGTATCCTGAATGGGAAAAAGCTGAAGGTGTTTTCCCTTAAGAATAAGAATGAGGGCTGACCCCGTGGCTCACTGGGGAGAGTGCGGCGCTGGGAGTGCAGCAGCTCTCCCGCCATGAGTTCGGATCCTATATAGGGATGGCCAGTGCACTCACTGGCTGAGTGCAGTGCGGGTGACACCATGCCAAGGGTTGCGATCCCCTACCAATCACAAAAAAGACAAAAAAAAAAAAAAGAATAAGAATAAGACAAAGATGCCCACTTTCACCATTCGTATTTAACATAGTATTGGAAGTACTTGTTTTTCCCCCTACTTAGCTTCCAGTCCTTGTTCTGGCCATTTTCTGTGGGAGGATTGTGCTGGGTACCTCTAGTCCACCATCTCGCTGCCACTCCTGATCAGTCTGGTTTCCAGTTCATACTAGTCAATATTTAAGTTTTCATTTCATAGGGTTTGATATTTGTCTCCATAGTTATCAGTAACAGTTTAATAATTAAACAAGGAACAAAAGAAGTAAAGAAGCGCATTATAAAAGATGGTTCTGCTTCTCAACTATTCATCTCCTATGAAACTTGATATTTGATGTAATTTTTCCATATTTATTGTTAATTTTTAAATAAA
>NW_007759209.1:0-423 GCF_000696425.1 Galeopterus variegatus | reverse complement strand
GACTGGAAGAAAAATATCGTAGAGGTATGAGAATTCTTTTGGGTGGGGTTTTAAAGATGTGTTTTCTGCAAGAGAAGTGTAACTTATCCTCTTAAGGGTACACATAATCAATGCTGGTCATCTTTGCTAAAAGCTCCAAAGACATAGATACCTAGTAAATTTAGGAGAGAAAGTTTTAATGGGTTAAAGCTCTCCGGAGATTGTAAGTGAAAATTCCTACAGAAGAAACATGGTGGCAGTGTAGATATTTATAAAATCCTGTCATAAAACAGACAGAAAAAAAAAAAACATTGAAAGAAAAATATACATGATATTTTAAATAGAGTTAGATAAAAAGAATTTGCCAGGAATCTCAGACATATGTGGATTTTCCAAAACACCCGCCAGCAACATGTTTGGCACAATAACAGCAACTGTGTAATG
>NW_007759208.1:6316-6606 GCF_000696425.1 Galeopterus variegatus | reverse complement strand
GAAAAATCAGGTATTAGATCATCCTTGAGAAGCTTATCACATATGGATCACCTGTAAGCTGAAGATGTCCAGTGCTGAGTTGGTCTGAGGTTGAGCTTCCAGAGTTGGAACCTGGAGCCTCAGACTCCCCCTGGAGTCCTCTGGGGCTGGTCCTCAGTCTCTCAAGTCATGTTTCTGACTGTGGCAGGGAAGGGGTGTGAACGCCTGGAAGCCCCAGCAGTGGGGAGCTTGGTGGAAATGGAAGGTCTTAAAGGCATGGAGAAGAATAGATTAAGGCCATTTCCTGGTGG
>NW_007759208.1:0-683 GCF_000696425.1 Galeopterus variegatus | reverse complement strand
GAGGGCTGGGGGTAAGGGGAGACATTTCACATTGAGAAGATGACTCTTAACTCCAGGGAAGCAAAACAAGAGAAAGAATTGTTTTTGAGGCAGACAGACCTAGGTTTAATACAGGTCTGATACTTACATGACTTTGAACTTGAACATTGTTGAATCCCATGATGTCCTTGCAGGGTTGTAATGATCCGGGTTGAAATGATAGCATATGAGGAAGAATTGGGCACAGTGCCTCATTCATAGCCAGTTATTGGATACTGAAATCAAGGCAATGGGTCAAGAATCCTGCTCTCGGGTGATCTAAAAGTGACATGAAAACAGGCCTGAAAAGAAACATAAGTATAAGAAAGAGCTGTGTTCTGGTAAAAATGCAACTTGAAAACTACCGATAATGAAATGAATTATAGGAGCATAGCAAACCCAGGGATCTAATCACCACACCAAGAGATGAAGCTTTTACTTCTATGATGTGCTTTGAATTAGGAAGTTTTATTAATAAGTTCTTCAGAAGATGACTTTTTGAAGCCCATTTAATATTAGTAGTCACATTATTGAAGAGATGGTGTCCTTTCCCCTTGTGGAATCTTGGGGTGGACCGTGAATCTTACATGAAGAATCTCTCAAATGCAAAGCATCTTTGGGTGCACAGCTGGAAGCCTTTCCAGGCAAGGCTGGGGAGTTTTTTT
>NW_007759207.1:6039-6606 GCF_000696425.1 Galeopterus variegatus | reverse complement strand
AAAAAAATGCAAAAAAATGAAAACCTTCAAAGTAGCCTCATGATCATTCAGATCACATTTTGTCAACCGAATGAGTTATAAAAAATTATAATTTCAAAGTTTGTGGATTCTAGAGTAGTATATAAAAGTTGAGACTGAGATGGGAGACATGGCTACAGTATACTAACTAAAACACCGTTTTAACATAAGACTAGGAAGCTTTTGAAAAATTTTAAGTGCCACGCACCTGTTAGAAGAGGGGGCATAGCTAGAGGTAATGGAATGAAAATTTTGTAATTCTATATATAAGATTTGGGCTGACTAGGTCTTGCTTTTGATGTTGTGGAAATTCAGTCTTGTTGCAACCACAAATCTTCTAGAGGAATTAAAATTAGGCAACTTCTAAGTATAAGAAGGTGTTTCATCCCTTGCAATTAGGTTTATTTTTCCTTTTAGAGGGGGAAATGTGGCTAATAGGTGTAAAATGATTTATGTCAATGTAACAAAGTCTATATTTGACATGCCAAACGAGTGGTAAGGGCAATGAATTCTAGAAGACTTCAGAGATTTTGAAATGAGAGTGATACC
>NW_007759207.1:3678-3976 GCF_000696425.1 Galeopterus variegatus | reverse complement strand
AAGTTTTAGTTGGCTTTCTAGCCTATGCTATAATAAATATATCTGTTATGAACCTGAGAGATGATTTCTTGACTATATTCATGATTATACCTTTGGAGAGGACTTGGTAAACATTAAGCATGTATATATGTAATGCTAATAATCTTCCTGTAACACAGCACATAACTCACAATCATGAATAATTTTTTTAAATGGCAAAAGTGAAAATATTACCAATCAAAATTTAGAGGTGTAACCAAAACCATGTCAAAAGGAAAACCTGTATACTTAAAGTCTTTCATTACTTAAAAAAAAAAAA
>NW_007759207.1:0-408 GCF_000696425.1 Galeopterus variegatus | reverse complement strand
ATCTATCTACCTAAATTTAATTTTTTAAAAAACTAGCATCCATTCATGATGAAATAAAATTTCTAATATATAGACAAATACTTCTGTAATTAAATTATTAGAAAATACAATAATAGTGTGTGAGCAGACAGATAAATGGAAAAAAAAATGGAGTGTCCAGAAATGCACCTAAATACCTGTAGGAATTTAGCATATGGTAAAGTTCAGAAAGTAGATCACTTGTAAATCTAAGATAGTTTTCTGGGAAAACAAACAAGCAATCAAACAAACTTGAATCCATATTCATCTCAAATGGAGAAAAATTTTAAAAGTAGAAAATATGTCTATTAAAGTGGTAGAAGAACCCTTATAAGGATTGTTTTGTAATCACATAGTAGACGACACCTTCATAATTATGTGAAGCCAAAA
>NW_007759206.1:6288-6606 GCF_000696425.1 Galeopterus variegatus | reverse complement strand
TCAATAAAGGTCTTCGCAGCCAACAAGTGAACATGATCATTTAAGTAACTCTACTAATTTGATAACCAAGTAGCTAAAATTGAAAAACTAAATGTTAACTTGATAAACTGGTCTATTTGTAATTTTTTAAATGTTTTATTTGGAAAATTTCAAACATATCTAAAAATAGACAGACTAATACAATGAACCTCCACATACCAATCACCTCACATCCATATTATCAATTTATAGTCAATCTTATTTCATCTATATCTTCCCCCTCTTCACCCATATTACATTGGAGCAACTTCCATACAATTTAACATTTTATCCAAGTAT
>NW_007759206.1:0-770 GCF_000696425.1 Galeopterus variegatus | reverse complement strand
AAAAAAAAAGAAGTGCACATATCAACGTACGGTCAAAAGAAACACAAAAAAGGAAGGAAACATAATGCTACCAAAGAAACACATTAAGTCTCCAGTAACAAATGCCAAAAAAAGGACAGTTACAAATGCTGCAAACGAATTTCAAATAACAATCTTAAGGAAATTCTTCAATGAGATATAAGAGAACACAAACAATTCAATGAAATCAGTAAAACAATCCATAATCTGAACGAGAAATTTAACAAAGAGATGAATATCGTAAATATCTAGCAATCCTGGAGCTGAAGAATTCAATGAATGAAATAAAAAAATACAACTGAGAGCTTTGACAACAGACTAGATCAAACAGAAGAGATAATTTCAAAACTTGAAGACAGATGTTTTGAAATTGCCTCATCAGAGGAAAAAAATGTAATGAAAAAAGAATGAAGAGGGCCAGCCCTGTGGCGCACTCGGGAGAGTGCGGTGCTGGGAGTGCAGCGACGCTCCCGCCGCAGGTTCGCATCCTATATAGGACTGGCCGGTGCGCTCACTGGCTGAGCGCGGTGCGGGCCGACACCAAGCCAAGGGATGCAATCCCCTTACTGGTCACGAAAAAGACACAAAAAAAAAAGAATGAAGAAAGCATATGAAACTCACAGAACACTATCAAGCAAACAAATGTTTGAATAATAGGTGCTCAAAAGGGAGAATAGATGGAGAAAAAGCACAAAAACCCTATTTACTGAAATAATAATTGAAAAATTCCCAAGTATTGGGAAAAATGTGGA
>NW_007759205.1:5764-6607 GCF_000696425.1 Galeopterus variegatus | reverse complement strand
TCAAATATTCTTTTGTCCCTTTCTTTCTCTCTTTTTCCTCTGGAGCTCCAATTATGTATATGTTGGTATGCTTGGTGGTATCCCACAGGTCTCTTAGGCTCTTTTTATTGTTCTTCATTCTTCTTTTCTTTCTGTTCCACAGAATGGATAATCTCAACTGACCCATCTTAAAGTACACTGAGTTTTTCTTCTGTCTGCTCAAATCTACTGTTGAACCCCTTTGTGAATTTTTCCTTTCATTTATTGTACTTACCAACTTCTGGACTTTTCTTTGGTTCCTTTTTAAAAAAGAATTTAAATTTCTTTATTGATATTGTCTATGCGTTGAGATGTTATTCTCCTGATTTATGTTAGTTCTTTGAGCATATTTAAGACAGTTGATTTAAAGTCTTTGTCTAGTAAATTCATGTCTGTGCTTCCTCAGAAAGAGTTTCTATTCATTTATTTTTCCCCCCTGTGAATTAGCCAGACATTCATATTTTTTGCATGCATTTTTTGTTGAAAAGTGGAAATTCAGATATTAAAATGGGGTAACTCTGGAAATAAGATTCTCTCCTTCCCCCAAGTTTATTGTTACCACTTATTGTTGGTTGCAGTTGTTTGTTTAGTGACTTTTCTAAATTGTTTTTGTAAATATTATATTCTTGGTCCTGTGTGGTCACCTAAACCTCAGTGTGTTAGATTAGTAGTCAGGGAGTGATGTGACAGAGATTTCCTTAAATGCTTGGAATCAAAATTAAAAAACTCCAAAACACCAAAGATACAAACTACCCTCTCCCCCAACCCCAAACTCTTCCTGACTTTGCACATTGGCTCACTGTTGGGTGCATTTCTTCAGTACTT
>NW_007759205.1:0-1312 GCF_000696425.1 Galeopterus variegatus | reverse complement strand
GCCGTGCTATTATTTTTGCTATAAATGGTCAGTTGTCTATTACAAAACTGAAGAGGAGAGAGAAGTAATATTTTATACAGTCCCCTCTTGGTAAACATAAGGGATTGGTTCTGGGCCACCCCCACCACCCCATGCCAAAATTCATGGATACTGAAGTCCTGCAGTTGGCCCTTTGGAACCTGCATATATGAAAAATTGGCCCTCCATATGCTTGGGTTCCACATCCTGAAAATACCATATTTTGATCCTTGCTTGGTTGGAAAAATTTATGTATAAGTGGACCTGTGCAGTTCAACATGAATTCAAACCCATGTTGTTCAAGGGTCAACTCTGCATAACCACATGTTTACCATTTCCAGTGCTCTTCATTCTTTCCTTAAGATCTGAATTTCCATCTGATTTAATTACCCCTCAGCCTAAAGAACTTTTAAAAGCTTTTTTTTGTGCTGCAAGTCTGCTGACAATGAATTCTCTCAGCTTTTGTTTATCTAAAAGTATCTTTATTTCTTTTTTCCTTTTTTTAAAAATTGAAACGTAATTGATTATACATATTTGTGGGGTACTATCAATGCTTGTGTACAATATGTGCTGATCAAATCAGGATAATTAGCATATTCATTATTCCAAAAATACAGTCATTCTTTCTGTCCATTAACCAATTTCTCACTAGCCTCCTTCCTCTCTCCCTTTTCTACCTCTAATAACCACAATTATTTCACTCTTATTTTTGGAAGGTATTTCTGCTGGATATACAATTGTGGATGTATAGATTTTTTTCTTTCAGCATCTTAAAGATGTCATTTCTTTTCTTCCCCCCTCATCTCTACTTATTGATGATATTACCCATCAATCATATAATCATTCTCTTATATGTTCTGTCTCTTTTTCTCTCACTACTTTTTAGATCTTTTACTTTGTTTGTTTTGCCATTTGACTATGAGATACCTAGGTGTGATTTTCTTTATATTTATCATATTTACTCTTGCGGTTCTGCTGAGATTCTTGGATCTCTCAGCTGATGCTTTTTATAAAATTTGGGAAATATTTTTTCAAATATTTTTTCTGCCCTATTCTCTCTCCCTCTTATCCCTCTGGAACTCCAACACCATGCATTTTAGACTACTTAATATTATTCCACAGTTGATGAGCCTCTGTTAAATTTTTTAAGCATTCTTTTTTTTCCCCTCTCTGTTCTTCAGATTGGGTAATTTCTATTATCTATCTTTAAATTCACCAGTTTCCTTCTGCTAGATCCAATTTGATTCTAAGGCCATCTAGTGAATATTTCATTTCAGATACTTCTCAGTTTTAG
>NW_007759204.1:5909-6607 GCF_000696425.1 Galeopterus variegatus | reverse complement strand
GGAGGAAAATTGCTGGGTCATATGATAACTTTAAACTTTTGAGGAAGGAAGCGAGTGGGGGCGGAGGGGGGAATGGAAATAAAGAACTTAGTTGAGCTTTCAGAAGTAGTGAGCAGAACTGTGGTCACCAGAGGTGGGGAAGGGGGGGGACAGGGGATAGTGAGAGGGGGGGACAGGGGATAGTGAGAGGTTGGTTAATGGACACATAACAGCTAGACAGGAAAAATAAATTCTATGCTGTACAGTCACACTAGGCATCTATAATTAACAATAGTTTACAGTGTGTTATCAAATGGCTACGAGAGATCAAATGTCCTCATCACAAAGAAATGATTAAGTTTTGTAATGATCAATATGCTAATTACCCTGATTTGATCATCACACATTGTATACATGTGTTGACATTCAACTCTGTACCCTACAAATATGTATAATCAATGTTTCAATTAAGAAAAAAAAAGAAAAAATCTTTTGAGGAACTGCCAAACTGTTTTCCAAATTGTTGACACCATTTTACATCCTCACCAGCAGTGTATGACGGTTCTAATTTCCCCACACCCTCACCAGCACTTGTTATTGTCTGTCTCCTGCATGACAGGCATCCTAGTGGGCGCAGAGAGTATTTCACTATGACTTAGATTTGTATCTTCCTAATGACAACGATGCTGAACATCTGCATGTGCGTATTAGCCACTGTA
>NW_007759204.1:0-2319 GCF_000696425.1 Galeopterus variegatus | reverse complement strand
AGATAAAGTTAGTACTGAATTTTTTACAAGATATAAACAGCCCCATGAAGTGCGTTTTCAGGGTAAGGAACTCACTGGAAAACAGTAATAGTAAAGAGAATTATTCTGGTTTTCTGTGTTGATGACAAACCTTGAGATATTCCATTTATGATGAGCTGGGCGAAGACCGCCGCGTAATTCCCATGCTTCGCGTTCCCAATGTACATCTTCTGAGCATTTTCACAGGGCGTGTCGATGACAAACTCCTACACAAACAACAGAGTGGCAGAGTGTTTCTCTTCATTCATTCAATGCAATGAACACCATGAACACAGATCCACATCGTGCAGGGCGCCGTATTCAGGAGATTTCACAGCAAAGAGACCACCAAAAATCCAGCAGGCTCCACCTCCTGATGTCAACACCGCTGTTCTATCACCTCAATTCACATACTGCACCCCTGCCTCAGCTTCGAAAATGACTGGAAACTAAAGTGATTTTTTCAATGAATCATCCAATCAGGAAAAGAAGCTGCCAGTTTTCAGTTGTTAAAAGGTGTTCGTTCATTCCTTCCTGGACTCTCTTCATAATGTCGGGCTGACGTTGCTATTTTGGCAGAGTCTGCCTGGCTTTAATGCACCAAGTCTTTTCTCAATTATCAGCTTCTCTCTCTCTCTAGCCTACTTCATACTGAGGCTTTGACTTTTATTTATTTGTATTGAAACATAATTGATTGTACGTATATCTGTGGGATACAGTGTGGAATATCAATCCCTGTGTGCAATACCTGATGCTCAAATCAGGATAATTAGTATATTCAATGTTATACAACACAATCATTTTTTGTGGCACTTTACAATTTCTCACTAGCCCCTCTCCCCCTCCTCCTTTCCTACCTTTGGTGGCCTCAGTTCTGTACAACACCAGCCCTGGTGGTATATGCTTAGCTTGGTTTCTCATTGCCCTCTGCTGTTTCCCGGGCCCTGAACATCCCTGCTTCCCTGGTATGGGCCTTTGGCTAAACAACAACAAACTAATCAAAGGCCGAAACTGACACTTGGATGCAAGCAAGGGTCATAGGCGACCATGACTGAGTCCCACCATTGCTTAGAATATCCGCTCAAACAGTTTTGATTTTTATAAAAAGAAATCAACCATTTAATCCTTCAGATGATCATCTCAGAACATGCCTCTTCATTTTCCTGACCGATGAATATAATAATTAAAGGTTCCCAGAAAAGGTTCATATGTCGAAGCCCTTGAAACAGAAGCACATGTGAATCTCTATCTTATCATGGAAAGAATCTTAGACTATGCTGTGCTATTTCTCTCTGAATATGACCAAGGATTCCAGCTCCAAACATCTGGAACTAACACTGGTCACGAAGAAGCAGGAAGAAAATGCACGTTTTTTGTTTGCACTCTCTGTTCAGAACTTGGTCTTCTTTTTCCAGCTCTCTGGAAGCTGACACTAGGGTCACAAAGGAAAGGCTGCCCTTCACTTCTTGGCTCTCCCCAGTCTCACTGGCCACTTAGGTTGCCCTTAAACTTCTTGCCAGGGCAGGACTGACCATACTGCCTGCTCTAAGAACAGGGTACGTAGGACAGATCGGGGAGCCCAGGGGAAATGGCATAGAGCTGCACTACGAATTTAATTGAAGTTGACAATATTGAAGATGTGGCTGAACTAAACCAACAAGCTATTGATCATGCAACGATTATCTCAGATTTCAGATTATAAAGTATGTAGACTACACCTTCTCTCTGGCCAAGAAACACAGTCTTGAAGCCTAAGAAAACACTCTCTGACATATGTTTGCACAGGGAAACTTTTAACATGTGCAAGGGCTTTTGAGAAACATAAATGCACAAGCTGAATCTTTTTAAGAGAAGTCTCTGGAGGCCACCCTTGTCTTATCAGGCCAGCCAGGACTTCTCAAAGACAGGAGTTATTTGAGACTGGGTGCAGGGGGAAAAAAAATCAACAAAACAACTTGGGGGTGCAGGGGGAGATGTTTATGCTTCGGGAGAAAGGAGGGAAGTAGCGAAGGAAACACTGGCCTGGCAGACAAGAGCTGGTAGGGCGGGGAAGGGAGAGGAGGCCATCCGTCCCCATAAACATCTGCTGCACCCTGGAAAAGGAGGTTTGTCACTTCTGGCAAAACGCTTGATTTGGAAAGTTTGCATCAGCCAAAATGCTGTAGTTAAAGCTGGATCTAAATAATGCACACCATGTGTGTCGGTTACTATTACGATTATTTGTTGAGAGCCAGCAAAATGGTCAGTGTTGTAAGTGCTAAAAAAGATAGCTTTGGCCAGAGAGCACATAACCTCATTTAT
>NW_007759203.1:6324-6607 GCF_000696425.1 Galeopterus variegatus | reverse complement strand
GCCACACATTCAGACAGGAATAAGGAAAGAATAAAAATAAAGTAAGGCAACTAATTAAACTCGAGGAAGAGAAAGAATTCTTTAATTTTAAAATCATAGAATATATTTGAGACAGATATGAACAGAAAAACATTAGATCTTCAAGGCAAAGGAGATGCTTCCAAGTTTTCTTTCTTATAAAGAGAATATATAAAGCGGAAAAATTATTTTGGTTTTCATAAGTAGTAACTAGGGTCCAATAACTTCTAATAGAGAAAGATAAGCAAGATCTTAAAGAGCAGGT
>NW_007759203.1:0-2001 GCF_000696425.1 Galeopterus variegatus | reverse complement strand
AAAAAAAAAAAAAAAGCTTGAAGGAGACCTATATATGCTTATATGGAAAGAAGTTTGAATTCTGTTTTAAGCAAGATGTGAAACATAAAGAAAATGCATGATGTTCTACTTTCATAAAAAATGAATAGAAACAGAATTAATTTATTCCTTTCCTACAAACAGAGCAAGGGTTTGGGGAGAGGAAAACACAGCCTCTACTTCTTTTTATAACTTATTCTAGGGATTAACAAGAATGCATGGTAGAATTATCCTTATGTCTTCCTTTTCTAACTTCACAACAAATTTTAAATTATTTACTTATATATTGTCTACTACATTTCAGGTACTCTTTTACATACATATACATTTTAGGTACACTACATATATTAACTTTAATTCTTACAACTAAATATAAAGTAGATTCTCACAACTAACTATAAAATTATCCCTGTTTTTTAGATGAGGATACTGAAACAAAAGAAACAAGGTAATCTGTTCAAGTTACTAGCTAAAGTCTGATTCTACAAAATCTGTCTCCAGATTTTTTAGCCACTATGCTGTTCTATTTATTTAGCCATTATAGGTTGAGTTTCTTGTTACATTTGGGCAAAAGCTTTCTAGCTGATATAAGATCGGAAGGACTGACTTTTATCACTAAAATTACGATTGGTCACTCTAAAGAAAATTAGTTTTAAACCTTTCAATCAAACTGCTATTTACTCTCATATTCTTCTCTTTGTTGGATCATAACTCCTACTGAAATTTCATTTTTACATCTGTATCCTTATAAAGCCTCAAATTCCAGACATGTTTCTCTCACTCGGTATTGACAGCATTCGAGAAACATTTGTACCTATACACTCTTCCTGGAGGTCTTTTTTCAGTAGCTAAAGACATAGCCAGCAAACTGGCAGAATCATTGTAGCATGGGCTCAGACTTGACTCAAGAAATGTATTCTTCCCATTTCGTCCCCTTGCCCTCTAAATTACACCAAATAGTTATTTCACTTAAAGCTTAGAAAGTGCAATTTAATTAAATCATATTTATGTAATATGACTGGCATGCCAAAGTTATTTTATTCCTATGCCAGTAAAGAAAATGAAGCAAACTGGAATTACATAACCCTAAACACTGTAGCTCCAGATCTAGTTCTCATATTTTTAAAATTTCATTATGGGGGAAGAGATCGATTTTATTTTTAAATGTCCTAGGAACCCCTGGAAACTTTCCTATCTATGGTCCACTTTACACTAACTGGATCTTTCTATACTATCATCTCCTGTTGAGACCAAACTATTTTAAAGTATAGTGGGCATTGTCATTGCTCTGCCCAGGCCCTCTTTGACCACTATGTTCTTGTTTGTATCCCAAGGGTCTGTGTGGCTTGATTCTACACAGAAGAAAGCTGACCTCGGCTAGAGCAACTTTGGCTGCAAGTGCAAGGAGCAGGAAGTTCCTGGGAGGGCACATCTCTTCAGAATGGCCTTTAGCCAATGACTGACTTTATATTTAAATATGAAAACCCAGCTCCTTCACCTCTAATAAGGACAAATTTACACTCCAGAGATCCTTGTGGGATCAAGCTGATGCGGGAGCTTTGTCTGAAATTACATCCTTGGTTGGTTTCTTTCCCTTCCCTCTTCTGATTTGCTCACTCCCATATGAGATTTCTCTGGGAATACTTCTTTAATAAACTATTTACTCATGAATCCCCATCTTGGGCTCTACCTCTAGGGGAGCCAAAGGAATAAATCTTTATCAGTTTATTTAGGGCATGAGTCTCCCCAACCTCATCCCTAACCCTCATGTCTATGCTTTTGTGTGGGCTGGATCTTTTTGCTTTCGTAGGGTTTCTCTCCCCATCAACCTAACTCATCCTACTGCAGTATTTTTGTGCATTTGTTTCTTTCCTTGAAATTTATTTCCAAAATTCAGTGTCCTTCTAGCTATTGAATGTGATCTCAACTCCACAGCTTCTAAAAACTATACCTTTTGCTACCAATTCTTTCCCAAGAGTTCAG
>NW_007759202.1:5464-6582 GCF_000696425.1 Galeopterus variegatus | reverse complement strand
CTTTGATATTTTATTAACTTTAGCTATATAAAAAGTCAGAGCTTTATATATATATATATATATATATATTGCCATTATAAAGGGATATTTGTCGAGGTAGAATACAACCATTTATATAATTGTTTGCTAGCATCATTTGTAATTTTTAAGTTTTTAGACCTGTAGTCTGGGGCCTGCATCTATTTTTCTGATCAGACCCAGCATGTCAGGGGCAGGTCTGGTTTCATTTGATTATTGTGAGAGCATTGCCAGGTACAGGTTGTCAAGCCCATTCTACAGAGGAGAGAACTGAAGCTCGGTAAGATGAAGTTTCTAAGGCCATAATAAAAAGTAGAAACATGATGCAAAGCCTAGTCTGTTGGATTGCAAAGCCCATGTGTGCTTTACTGTATCCAGCCAGTAGAACTAGGGATTGCTACAAACATATCTTATGGAGACTTCCAGTCAAGATGGTGGAAATCAACCAATTTACAACTACAAAAAAGCAACAACAGCCAAGGGGGGCCTCTAGAACTCAGAGAAAGAGGAGGAAAGACCTACAGTGTGCACGAGGGCAGCAGAAGCCACAATGAGAGAAAGAAAGAACCACTCCAACCATTTAGAGCTCTGGCCACTTCCACGCTGGAGCTGCTGAGTGCACGGAGCAGGCACTGGCAAAAGCCGCAGCTGTGCCCTTCAGACGAAGTTGCTTGGAGGTAGCAGGGTTTCAAAGCTCTTTTGTGGCCCCCAGGCCAGCAAGACCACTAACAGGGTTCCTGTGGACCCACATAGGAGCAAAGAGCCACAACAACTGAAAAAAAGGAGCCACTCAGAGGCTGGTGAGTCATTGCAAGGAACCAGCATACAGCCTGTCCCTTGAGAAGTGTTTGGAGCATGCGTGGTTGGGGAGACAGGCCCACTGGGAGAACACTGGGGCACAGCAAGGACAGCTGATCTTCACCCTAATCAGCACAGGACCACTCAGTGGAGACTGGTTAGGAATATAGAACTGCAAGGGATGCAGTTTGCTGAAAAGACTCAGGCCCAGACCGAAGTTTCTACACAACCCAGAGGCACTGGATCTCAGTAGACCCAGAAGTACCTATAAAGTCAACCATTAAAACCTGAGCTGCAAGGGC
>NW_007759202.1:2396-3984 GCF_000696425.1 Galeopterus variegatus | reverse complement strand
AAAGCAGCAATTTAGCTCAACCACACAGCTCAAGTACTGGTCCTCACAGGAAGTTCCCCCACTTTGTAAGAAAGCACAGGACAACAAATTAGTTCCAGTGCAGAGTTTAAGTAGTGGGAACACCAAGTAATCCAACACATAACTGAAAGAAAAAACAAAGTACCCACAACCAAAGACAAAGTCTCATTTCACCAAGAACACCTATAACACCTAGAAGGACAGGAAGTCCTCTGGGCTACCAAGCCAGAAAGGTGGGAGGGCCATGGGCCTCAGCCATGCCCCACAACCAGTCCCAAGGGTGGAAGCCAAGGGCCTCAGCCACACCCCCCTGACAGGCACAACCAGACTAGTGACAACCACCAGGCAGCAGCAAGAAGGGCCCTGGGTTCCCAAGCTGGGGTGGTGGGAGGCAAGGTTTTTTACCACACCCCCCTGACATCTGCATCCAGCCCAGCAATGACCAAGCCACTGCTGAAAGCCCCCTAGTGTCCTCTGTGGGAATGAGGGTGGTGCCAGAGGCCTCAATCTCACCCCTCCTCCTTCCTCCTTCTTCCATCCCATTTCCTTCCCCTTTGCCCTTTCCCTCCACTCCCAACTGCTCTGCAACAACTTCATAGAATGTAAAAATATATATATCATGATCACAGGTGTAGGATAATTTCCCACAAGTAAATCTTTGTCTCAGAGTCTATTTCTGAGGAACCCGATCTAACATCTCTCTCTCTCTTCCCCTTCTGTAAAAAAACATATCTTATGGAAATTCCAAGTGTCCTAAAAGTTTCCAGAAGTAAGCGATCACTGGACCCAGGATGATGAAGGAAGGACTTAGAAGAATGGCTGGGGGACTCCAGTCTTGGCAGAATGATGGTCAATTAGATGTCATGAAGGATCTGTCTGACTAAAACAATATGCTAGATGAAGTATGCATCATATGCCAGATAAATGTATCAGAAAGATGGCGCAAAAGTAAGGAGGTCACAAAGCCCTAAACCAGGAACTGTGTAAGGTAAGCTGTCAGCACCATCAAGCTTCTGCTGTCAGATGCTGCAAACATGAGACAAAATCTAAGGACCATCAAAGGCAGGGAATCTAAGAGGAGACCACGCCAATAAAGCTAGGACTCTAAAGGTAACTGAATGTGAAATAAATCCAACCAGGCATGAGGGGACAATACGGAAGCTGTCTCTCAAAAAAAAAAAAAAAATCTCTCCCACAAATTCAGAACCCGCAGCTAGTTTTCATATGGGTTTGTACTCCAAGTCCAGCTACCTCTGTGGTCCAAAAAATCTCAAGTGAAAAAGACAAAGTGACTACAAATAGAAAGAGGCCAAAGTTGTGTGTTCCCTCAGGTAAGTAACAGAAGCAAATACAAAGTCCCTCTGAAGGATTCTTGCTTTACTATAAGCAGGCACACCTATAGAAACAAAACACCATGAATGAGAAATAGCACTCAAAGCACAGATACTGAAATATAAAATAACTATGTTCAATGCTTAAAGAAACAGCTTAAAAATATGAACAGAAAACAAGCAGATTTGAAAAGATCCTAATATAATTTTAGAAATTAATGAAAAATAGTAATTGAAAT
>NW_007759202.1:0-1560 GCF_000696425.1 Galeopterus variegatus | reverse complement strand
AAGCAGATTTGAAAAGATCCTAATATAATTTTAGAAATTAATGAAAAATAGTAATTGAAATTAGAAAGACATTGAAAGGATTAATAGTAGTCTAGACTTGTCTCAAGGGAAAATTAGTCAACTGAAATAAGATCCAAAGAAAGGATCCAGAATGTAGTCCAGAGAGATTAAGAGATAGAAAATATAAATAAAAAAGTAAAGAGGAGACATGGAGAATTGTTTCTGCAGAAGGAGAAAATGCAGTGGTTTTGGCGTGGTATTTGATGTGTATTTGAAGAGATAACTGATAAATTTCTAGAATTATTGAAAGGCACCCATCCTCAGATCCAAGAAGTTAGGTAGTTGGTGCTCACCAAATATTTCACGTGCATCACTACATTTCTCAGACCTTCTTGCAGTTACGTTTGGGGCCGTATGACTACTGGTTAACGTCCCTTCTAGGCCAGGCCAGTTCAAAGCCTGCCTTCTTGTAGCAGACATCACAGTGTGCTTCGGAGGGAACACCCCCTTCAGAACGGAGTCACTCCTCCCTCTAAGGGAATTGCTTTTGGCCAAAGGGAACTACCTTGCCCACTTTATACTCCCCCCCCAGGAGGCAGTCCACATCCCCTGATGAGGAATACAAAGTCCCGGTCTCTTTCCCTCATTTGGGACAACTCTGGCAGGCCAAGCCAACTCCTAAAGACCAAGCCGATCACTCCCTGTGCGATCGGCAGAGGCCTCTGATGCAACTTCTCCTTCTGCCCAATCCACTTCCCTCACATGCTCACAGGTGTAGGATAATTTCCCACAAGTAAATCTTTGTCTCAGAGTCTATTTCTGAGGAACCCGATCTAACATCTCTCTCTCTCTTCCCCTTCTGTGGCAACCTTAAAAGCCACAATTTCCTGGGCCCACCCCGTGGCGCACTCGGGAGAGTGCGGAGCTTGGGAGCACAGTGGTGCTCCTGCCGCGGGTTCGGATCCTGTAGGGATGGCCGGTGCGCTCACTGGCTGAGCGTGGTGCAGGCGACACCAAGCCAAGGGTTGCAATCCCCTTACTGGTCACAAAAAAGACAAAATAAATAAATAAATAAATAAATAAAGCCATAATTTCTTATGGTGCAGCTAAGAGGTGGTGGATCTTCCATCTGCCTGAGTCCCTCAGTCCCCCACTGGTCACTTAGCTATGTAACGTGATGTGAAATAAGCCTTTGCTATGTTAAGTCATTGAGGTCATCTGGGTAATTTTTAAACTCAGCATAGCCTAACCTTCCTGCCCAGCACAGCTATTCATGTTAAAGTATCTAAAGTAACCACTAAACTAATAGGTATAGAGCACATTTCTAACAATTATAAAACAAGTGGAGAGGAAGAGTAGAATATGAAAAAAAAAAAGCAAATAAGAATGTAAAACTCAATCCAAAGAAAGCAAGGAAGGAAGGGACCAACAGAACAAACAGAAGCACATAAGACAATTGAAATAAATGCAAATATATCAATAATCATTATAAATACAAACATTCTAAACTATCCAGCTAAAAGACAAATTTTTTTTTTTTTTTTTTTTTTTTTTTTTTTC
>NW_007759201.1:6400-6607 GCF_000696425.1 Galeopterus variegatus | reverse complement strand
CCCACTGAAGCTGAAAAATCTTAGGCCTGAGAACTGAATTGGAAAGTTCTCAGCCAAAGCTACCAGTGAGGTAAAAAATGAAGAAAGTAGAGCTAAAATTGTACAGAAAATCTAAGATAAAAAGCCAACAAAGGAGACTTTAAGACATACACAACCAAAAGTTAGAGTCAACAGTACAGATTATGGTGCCAGAGATGAAAACAAATG
>NW_007759201.1:1783-4214 GCF_000696425.1 Galeopterus variegatus | reverse complement strand
TTTTAAATGCAAGGGCTATATTCATACCTTTTAAATGAGCATTTGCAACATGAAAATTATCTGTTAGCTAAGTAAGACTTTGCTATATGTTGATTTTGTGTTAATATATTTGTAGAAAAATGGAGGACGTATCAACCTGAATTTACACATCCTGCTTCTGAGAATTTATTACATGAACTGTTAGCAAGATGAAATTGATATTCAAATTTTATAAGGTAATGGTTTTGTAGCAGAATCACAGGATGTTAATTAGAATTTAGTGTAAATTCTGGATGTTAGAGTAATGGTTTGAATTATGTGGTGTTAATATAAATTCTTCATCTCTTAAATTATCAGCCTCAGTAACTTTATTTTAATAACATATAAATTGCATTGGTAATGTCATACATATGTTTAATGCTCTTGTGTAAAATGCATGCTCATAATTTTTATAATTGAATCATTTGAGTTTTTTAGAAGTCATGTAAGGAAATGCTTGATCAAGTGTAGGGAACATATTTAAAGACAGGAAGATAATAGTTGGGATAAAAAGAATCAAAAACTGTTTTTATGGAGATCCTTCCGGAATGGGAATGATGCTATATAACACATTATTATAAAAATATTTGAAGAGAAAGCACACAAAGAAAATTTGAATTTACAAACAACTGTTCTAATAAGATGCTTAGGATATACTTCAGGCTTCATGTAGGGTAAGCACCTAATGGGCAAATATTTATTAGAGCAAGTGAAAATTCATACGTTGAGAGAACAATCCAATCCCAACCAATTTTTGATTTGTTTTAACAAAGTATCACAAGCTGGATGGCTAAAAACAACAGAAATTAATTTTCTCACAGTTCCTTATTCTAGAAGTCCAAGATGAAGGGGTCAGCAGGGAGGGATGGACTTCAATGGACTTTAAGGGGGAATCTGTTCTATGCCTCTCTCCTAGCTTCTAGTAACAGCTGGCAATTTTTGATGTTCTTTGGCTTGTAGATGCCTCACTCCAGTCTCTGCCTCTGCCTGTACATGGCATGCTCTGTGCTTTTACACAAATGGTTCAATATGGCTGGGAAAAACACCTATTCCACACAGAATGACCCTCCTAAGTTTACAGCTAAGTATGAGGAGGTCATTAGTGCTACCCACCAATCCTTCCACTCTTCCCTAATCAATCCACTTACCACTTTTCTAGACAGTTAGTTCACACCTTCTCTTCTGTCATCAAATATCTAACTCCACTACCACTTCCTCACTCTCAGTTAATAACCTTATTATTTTACTGCAAAAAACAAAAGCAAGAAACAAAAGAACTCCTGTCCTCTACCCCTAATACGACAAGCATTTACATCCACCTGTACTCCCAAACTTGGCCTTGTGTCTTTTCACTATGCATGAGTTATATTCTCCTCTAAGGCTCACCCCTTGTCTGTGCACTGATGCCAATCTGCTCTAACTTATGTTACTCCTACAACTCTCCCTTCTCTGCTCTCCTCTTTAATTTTCCCTACTCTGCCAGATCATTCCTAATTACATATTTATAAGCCATATTAACACCACCTAAAAAAAACCCTACATACCTTCTTCGATCTTAGGTTTCACCCCACCTACTTGCCACATTTCTTAGGTCTCATGTAAATTAAAACCGCTCTGAAGAGTTGTCTGTACTTATTGCCTCCATTTCCTCCCTCCTATTCTCTTTACTTCCTTTTATAGGACTTATTATTGACATATTCTCTATTAAGTTTATTTTTCTTGTTGCTTATTGTACTTTCCTCTTCTAGAAGGAAAGCTCCACGAGAACATCTTCTTTGTTTTTTTTTTTTTTGTCTTTTTTCGTGTCCGGCAACGGATCGCAACCCTCAGTGTCGCGCCCGTACCGGACCGGGACCAGCAACGGGATTGCAACCCCCGGTGTTGCTCCCACACCTCACTCAGCCAGTGAGCGGGAACCGGTCTGCATGTGGGATCCGAATCCTCGGCGGGAGCGCCGCCGCACTCCCAAGCGGTGCACTCTAGCAGTGCGCCACCGGGCCGGCCCTTTCTTTGTTTTTTTTCACTGTTATGTCACCAAAAGCCTAGGATAGTGGCTGGCACATAGCAGATGTTCTATAGGTATATACTGAATTAATAAAAATTGATTCCTGGGTTCTCCTCTAAGCCTAAGACACAGAATCTGTTTTGGTGGTTTCAGAAATCTGAACTGTTAACAAGGCCTTCTAGTGTGATAGCTACCATTCTGGATTTTAAAAGCAGTTATAACATGAAGGAGAAATGAAGTGACCTATTAAGTAGCAGAACTGTAAAAAGAGGAAATTTGAAATGTATGGAGCAGCAGGGCAATGTGTATGGATTAGATGGTGGGGATTAATGAGTGAGTACATTCTTAATTGTTATCAGACATTAAAATTTTTACTTTATAGGAAATATTTTCCACTCTTTTGTATTC
>NW_007759201.1:0-816 GCF_000696425.1 Galeopterus variegatus | reverse complement strand
TACTCAAAATGCCAAATAAATTTGAGAAAAATCTTACATGAATGCGTGAGAATTTGTTGCTTTTAAGCAAAGTACCTTGGTTTTCTATGCATTTTTATTTATTTGGGAAAAACATATTTAATTAAGTCCACTTATAAAATATTTTTTAAAATAATATTTAACATTCAAGATTTATTTATTTTAAATGAATACCAATATTATACATGTCAGAAGAGTATTCTGTACATTCTGTACATTCTGACATATCAAAGTTTTCTGATTCTGCAGCATGATTCTGACAATGTGGAAACTGCTATGTTTAAATACCTTTAAATTCTTGAAAGTAATTAAAATAGGATAATTTGTCCTTATTTCACTCTATAGACAAAGTATGGAACCAAAACAGATTCACTGACCTGAACTAAGCAAAATGAAACAAAGAGATTATATCGGAGAACCACTCAGAATCTACTGTTCTGTCCTAGAAAATAGCATATTTTTCAGATTTTTCTGTTTTTAATGGCTCATCAGGCAGTCTTTTAAAAAATGAATTTGAATTGTAGCATACAAACAATAGAGCTTCCTGTCAGTCATGAACACACTCTTCACAGAGCACAGTTCTATCCCTTCTCAGCAATAACAAATGGCAGATATAGTTTTGTTTGTATTTTTAGCCATAATCTTCAAAGCAAGAAACTTTAGTAAGAATATTTGAATGATATAATCTAAAATAATCTTTGGCCTTATATCTGTAAATGACATTGAAATCATTACTTTTCTTGATGGTGTACTTCCAAGGTAGATGGTTAAAAAAAATGGGCCAGTAATTTTAGTAAT
>NW_007759200.1:5757-6607 GCF_000696425.1 Galeopterus variegatus | reverse complement strand
GTTCAATATTCGCTTATGGTTCTTTTTTTAATTTGAGGTGAAATTTATATACAGTGAAATGCTCAAATCTTAAATGTACCATTGGATGAGTTTTAACAAACACACACCCCTATCACGATATAGAACATTACCAGCATCCCGGAAAGTTGTCTCATGCCCCTTCCCACACCATCCCGTTCCCATCCCATCAGAGGCAACCACTGTTTTGATTCTGTTGCAATACTTTTGTTTGTTCTAAAACCTCATATAAATTGCATCGTGCAGTATGTACTCTTCTTTGTAAGGCTCCTTTCACTCGCATAACGTTTCTGAGATGCATCCATGCTGTTGCATGTATTGGTAGTTTGGTCCTTTCCGCTGCTGAGTAGTAGTCTGTTGTATGGATGCAGTGCACCGGATGAACACCTGGGTTGCTTCTACTTTTAGGCTGTTATGAACATTCGTGCACTAGTCTGTTTGTGGGTGTATGTTTACTTTTCTATTGGCTGAATCCCTAAGAGTGGGATTGCTGGGCCATAGAGTAAGGGTGTGTTTACCTTTACATAAAAAGTTCCCAAAGTGCCTTCCACAGTGGCTGCACCGTTCAGCATTCCCACCAGCAGTGTATGAGTGTTCCAGCACTTGGTATGATCTGTCTTTTTCATTTTAGCCATCCTAGTGCATGGGTAATGGTGTTCTATTATGGTTTTAATTTGTATTTTCCTGATTATAGTGACGCTGACCACCTTTTTCATATGTTTATTGGATATTCATATGTCTTATTTGGTGAAGAGTCTGTTCAGACCTTTTGTCCATCTTTTCGTTGAGTTGTTTGTCATGTGTTTGAGTTGTAAGAGTTCTTCATATGTTC
>NW_007759200.1:0-238 GCF_000696425.1 Galeopterus variegatus | reverse complement strand
GTTTCTGAGATGCATCCATGCTGTTGCATGTGTTGGTAGTTTGGTCCTTTCCGCTGCTGAGTAGTAGTCTGTTGTATGGATGCAGTGCACCTGGTTTATGCATTCTCCGGATGAACACCTGGGTTGCTTCTACTTTTAGGCTGTTATGAACATTCGTGCACTAGTCTGTTTGTGGGCGTATGTTTACTTTTCTATTGGCTGAATCCCTAAGAGTGGGATTGCTGGGCCATAGAGTAAG
>NW_007759199.1:6024-6607 GCF_000696425.1 Galeopterus variegatus | reverse complement strand
TGGGGGTGGTGGTGGTGGTGGGAGTGGGGTGGGGGATGAGGGGTAGGGAGGAGACCCAGGAGCATGGTTGTATTCCTGAATTGTAGAGCAGAAAACACTGATCCTATCTTTCACCTGATGGATTTATTTACATTCCAAAGAGTTGCAGTAAGAACTCAGGATCCAATCCATCATGTTTCCAGAAAGACCCTCTCAGAACAGGAAGTGTGGCAGCAGCTCTTATCTCATATGTAAACATCTACATTTGTTTTTTGAGGAGTTGCTCACCTACAATACAGGCCCCTTACATGTATGACCTTTGGCTGTTATCATGTTACCTCAGGGGGAAGAATTTGATCTCCAGAGAACTTCATGGGTATTATTTACTGTAAGCAAATAACACTAATCTGTTGTGCTCCAAAAATCTTGTGTGTGCATTCAGAGTGATCATAATAAATACAGATTTAAAATTTTAACATATGCAAACTTTGAGTCCCAGAAGAGAGAGAGAGAAAGAGATTTGAAGATGCTATGTGGCTGGCATTGAAGATGAAGGAAGGCATCACAAGTCAAGGAATGAAGACAGCCTCTAGAAGTTAAAAAA
>NW_007759199.1:0-330 GCF_000696425.1 Galeopterus variegatus | reverse complement strand
CACTTCCTCTGGACTTTCAGATTTGTTGGCATATAGTTGTTTACTGTAGTTTCTAATGATTCCTTGTGCTCCTGAGGTATTGGTTGTAAAATTACCTTTTTTTATTTCTAATTTATGTTATTTGTGTCTTCTGTCCCTCTCTTTTTTTTTTCAGTTAGCCTTGCTGATGGCTTGTTAATTTTATTTATCTTCTCCTAAATCGACTTTTTGTTTCATGGGTCTTTTGCATCATTTTTTGAGTTTCTATTTCATTTAGTTTTGCTCTGATCTTAATTAATTATTCCTTTCCATCACTAAATTTGGGTTTGGATTGTTCTTGTTTTTGTAGTT
>NW_007759198.1:6051-6607 GCF_000696425.1 Galeopterus variegatus | reverse complement strand
TTTTTTTCAACAAATTTACCAAGATAATTCAGTGAAGAAAGAATAGTCTTTTCAGCAAATAAGATGGTGCTGAAACAACAGGATATATGTAAAGGAAAAATAGACCTGGACTTCCTTCATATATGAAAATTAAGTCAAAATTAATCATAGACCTACATGTGAAAGTAAATACTATAAAATAACTCAAGCTAAATGTAATAGAAATTCTTCTGCAATCATAAGGTAGGCAAAGATTTCTTAAGTAAGACACAAATGGCACAAATAACAAACAAAAATAGTTGATAACTTGTACTTTTTCAAAATCAAAAAGTTCTGTTCTTTGAAAGACACTGTTAAGGAAATAAAAAGGCAAGCTAGAGACTAGTATAAAATATTTGTAAAAGTCATATCTGATAAAAGACTTAATCCAGAATATACTTTTTTTAGAAGCTCTTAAAATTCAGTAAAAAGATGACAACCAACCCAATAAAAATGAACAAAAGTATTAAACAGCCATTTCATCAGAGATATGAATGACAATTAAGCACGTGTAAAGATGCTCAACATTATATGTCTT
>NW_007759198.1:0-497 GCF_000696425.1 Galeopterus variegatus | reverse complement strand
AAATCATTCAACTGCATAATTAACCCAATTGTTACCAAAATATAGTTACCATAGAGAGAAGGGACATTAGGAACTCTGAGCAGTAAACACTCTCTTCTGAGAACCCTGACCTTGAGTAAACAGAATCTTCAAAGACATGAAAATGCAACAAAGATGGTAAAGATGGAAGAAAACAATGTTCAAGAAAATCTGTATTTCTGCCTCCTGTGTTAATCAGGTCCTCCTTAGCTGTTCCGATGCTACAACGTTTACCTGATTTACCACCCAAAGCCATTTATAAATAAATCAAACAGAAGCTATGAAAAGGAGCTAAATCATCCATCATGCTTTTAGAGGCCTAGTCCACGTAAAACCAAGCATCATTTAATTTCAGTTTACTGTAACAGCAAGTGGAAATAACATGGCTTCTAATGAGCCTGGCTCTGTCTCCTGACACAGAGATCTCATGCCAAGTTGCTAAATGATTTCAATATCAGGGTTGAATAATCATTTTCATC
>NW_007759197.1:6087-6607 GCF_000696425.1 Galeopterus variegatus | reverse complement strand
AAAAGACAACCAACAAAGTGGGAGAAAATATTTGCAAAATATACATCTGACAAAGGATTAACACTCAGAATATACAAGGAACTCAAACAGATTTATAGCAAAAAACCAAATAATCCAATTAAAAAATGAGCAAAGGAGCTGAATAGGCATTTATCAAAGGAAGATATATGAATGGCCAACAGATACATGAAAAAGTGCTCAGCATCACTCAGCATTTGGGAAATACAAATCAAAACCACACAGAGATTCCATCTCAATCCAGTTAGGATGGCTAATATCTAAAAGACTGAGAATGATAAATGTTGGCGAGGTTGAGGAGAAAAAGGAACCCTCCTACACTGTTAGTGGGACTGCAAACTGGTGAAGTCTTTATGGAAAATGGTTTAGAGTTTCCTCAAACAATTACAGATAGATCTACCATATGACTCAGCTATTCCACTGCTGTGTATATTCCCAGAGGAATGGAAATCATCATATTAAAGGGATACCTGTACTTCCATGTTTATTGCAGCACTATTTA
>NW_007759197.1:2140-3020 GCF_000696425.1 Galeopterus variegatus | reverse complement strand
GACTTAAGAGAAAGTTATATTAAGTGAAAATGTTCAGGCACAGAAAGAGAAATACCACATGGTCTCATTTATTTGTAGGAGCTAAAAATTAATTAATTAATTAATTAATTAACACAAACAAATAAAGGTTTGGTGGGGGGAAGAAGACAGAATAACCACAAAATCCTTGAACTATTTAAGTCAAGTGAACAGATACGATGTGTCGGGGGGAGAGGAACGCGTAGAGGGGCATAAAAATCACTACAATGTATTTTGAGAAGTAAAATTTAAAAATAAATAAATAAATAAAAATAAAGATTAAAAGTTCATGGAAAAATAGAAATAAAAGATAATACAAATATTTCCATGAACTGTCTGAAGTACCTTCATATAGATGCTCTCTGCACCCCTATTGATTTTATAATTATATTATGCAAAGCAAAAAAAAAAAAGAACCAACCTTTTCCACAATATATTATCCATAATGTCCAGTTTACAATAAAACACTACTAGATATACAAAGACATATCAGAAGAAAAAAATTCAGTCAATACACTGAAATGGTCCAGATTTTGGCATTAGCAAACAACGGACATAATATCTTCAAATAACTAAATGCAAATATTTCAAGGAATTAAAAAGATATGGTCTTCAGAATGAACAAATAGAGAGTCTTATGCAGAAGACTGGAATGTATAAAAAGAACCAAATGAAATCACAGAACTCAAACTTAAAGTGCTGGGAGTAAAAAAATTAACTGAATGAGCTTAATAGAAGATTGGAAACATCAGAATAAAAAGACACTATTAGAAAATATCTGCTTTGAAGAACATAGAAAAAGTTGAAGAAAATTAACAGAGCCTCATGGACCCTTAAGAAAATAGCAAACATGTATTTGGAG
>NW_007759197.1:0-454 GCF_000696425.1 Galeopterus variegatus | reverse complement strand
AATATGGTAGAAATTCAAACAGTATAGGCATAAAAAAGACTTAAGTTCCAAGTCAGGTACTTGCTAGTCTTATAAATATGAGCAAATAACCAACTTTATCTGGACTCAAATTTCTCATCTGTTTTGTGAAAATAAGAGCACTAATTTCATATGGTTATGCAAATGATAAATTATTAGTGCATACATAAAACCTTTAACAAGGTGGGCACTCAATCACGATTTTTTGCTTGAATGAACACCATCCAACCAAACAACGGAAGTCCATAATTCTCTATCCTCTTATTTTTATTCACAGCACTCATCATCACCTGAAATTTAAATGTTTGTGAATTACTTCCTTCACAAAAATATCAGCTCTATGACAGCAAGAACTTTGTCAGTTTTGGTGACAGTTATATCCCTGGAACCTGGAACACTGTCTGACACACAACTGGCAATCAAAATTGCTGTTTTT
>NW_007759196.1:6018-6608 GCF_000696425.1 Galeopterus variegatus | reverse complement strand
ATTCAGGATCTTTTCTCTCCACCCACCTTTCTTTAAGGTAACATTTTAAAGTAATTTTTAGAATTATAAAGCACAGAAGGATAAAAAATAGAAGAAAATGTCACAGATAGCCCCACCATTCTAATTCAGCAACTACTACATGCATGTTTGTCTTTTCATGTGCATGTTTTTACAAACTTATGAATATACTTAATGTGAAACATTCTTTATGACAGTTAAAACATTTTAACTTAATATTATCTCATCAATATTTTTCCTCATGACTTCTGGCATTCATAATTACAAAGATGAGTTTTATCATAAAATTATAAAAGTTTATATGTATATTAAAAAGTTTATATGTATATTACAAGAATATGGTGGTAAATACTCACATACTCCTCTTAGATCAACTGTTAACATGTTGCTGGATTTGCTTTCTCTCTTTGAAAATAATTTGCAGAAATTATAACACTTGACCTCTTAATAGTTCAGCATGCATTTTTTATTTTATTTTTATTTTTTTTCCTTTTTGTCTTTTTTCATGACTGGCAACGGACCGCAACCCTCAGTGTCGCGCCCGTACCAGACCGGGACCGGCAACGGGATTG
>NW_007759196.1:0-908 GCF_000696425.1 Galeopterus variegatus | reverse complement strand
GGAGAGGAGGTTAGGAAGAGGTTGGCCAATGGATACAAAATTACAGCTAGATATGAGGAATATATTCTAGTGTTGTACAACACCTTACTTAGCAATTTATTGTATCATTTTAAATAGCTAGAAGAGAGGATTTTGAATGTTCCCAATACAAATAAATGACAAATGTTTGAGGTGACCGATACGCTAATTACCCTAATTTGATGATTACATATTGTATATATATATCCAGTCTGAGATTTTGAGGTTTTTACTGCAGTGTTGCTTGCCTGTCCTGACTGATACATGATTTCCAGAACTCTGGATTGTTTTTTGTTTTTTTTAGAAGAGAAGCCAGAAATCCAGATTTTTGGTGAAACACATATAGATATCATACATACATACATATATACACACACATATATATGATATATATATTTATATGTTCTGAGAAATGCATTGTTAGGCAATTTCACCATTGTTTGAACAGCATAGAGTGTACTTATACACACCTAGATGGCATAGCCTACCACACACCTGAGCTATATGGTACAGTCACTTGTATATGTGGTCTGTCATTGACTGAAACACCGTTATACGGTGTCTGACTGTATATACATACACAACTTTGCTAACACATGTAGAGCAACACTGTCCAATTGGCATATAATAACAATACATGTGTAATTTAAAATTTTCTAGTACCCACATTATAAAAAAGTTTTAAAAAGCATGTGATATTAATTTTAATAATGTTTAAGTCAATATACCCCAAATGAAATGTTATCATTTTAACATGTACTCAATATGAGGGGACTTCAAAAAGCTCATGGAAAAATGGAATTAAAAGATAAAAATAAGGGCCGGCCAGGTGGTGCACTCGGTAGAGTGCGGCACTTGGGAGTGCGGCGGCGCTCCCGCTGAGGGTTCGG
>NW_007759195.1:5817-6608 GCF_000696425.1 Galeopterus variegatus | reverse complement strand
GAAGAAACCAAACATGCTGACAACTTTATCTTGTATTTCTAGCCTCCAGTCTGTGCTCTTTTGTTATGGCAGCTGTAGAAAATGAATACAGAGCCGTACTTAGAAAACTAACCTTCAAAAATCTTTTGTTTGATTGCTGCATAAAGAGAGCAAAAAGGACGGGAGTTAAGAAATTAATAGGGGAAGAACAGTCTACTGATAATCAAAAACAAAATGGCTATTCCTGAGCAGTTAAGATAAGATAAAGCCCACATATTAAAAGTCTACTTTACATAATTTAAGATGAAATATTCTATTTTGAGAAAATGTAAGACATCTGTGATAAAGAGGCTCCCTACTTACACTCTGGTCTGTTTAGAGCACCACTTTGCCTTTGTTTAATTTTATTCTTACTTTTAATTTTTCTACTTATATTTTCATATTTGAAAATATGGAATTAATATACTGAAGAACCTCATTGGGGTTCCTTTAATAGCTTCTGGCTTATGGAAAAGGCTCCAGTGTCCTTAAAAGGATTTCCTGGTCCTCAAGTCCTCTCAATTTCTGGTCTACATAAATCGAAGATTATATATCTATTCCTTAAGAGTTTGCTGGCAAATTGAATAAAAAGCATATTTGATTAAAATAGAATTGCCAAAAAATCCAAGAAGCAGCTCATGGCCTTACGTATGCAGTCTTCTCATCAGACAATCAAAGTGCTTCAACATTTCACTCATTAAATCACGTGAGAAAAGCTTTTCTTGGTACACTTCTACCCATGAATTTAAAGGTTATAATTAAAAAAAAAAAAA
>NW_007759195.1:0-610 GCF_000696425.1 Galeopterus variegatus | reverse complement strand
GGGAGCCACTCCAATGGGTACACTTATCCCTAGGAGGGGCCCCCCAGGTGTACACCACTTTTAACCAAGCTGCTGACCTAATAATGAAAGGAAGGGAATGCTCACTAAGAAACATCCTAAATTTTTACATAAATGAACCCTTGTCTGCCTTCCAGAAACACTGGTCAGCTCAACCACCATGTCCGGAAGTCCAAGTGCGATGGAAAGACCCCTTAACAGGCCAGTGGAGGGACCCTGACCCATTGCTAACTATGGGTCGAGGGTTTGGTTGTGTCTTCCCCCTCAGTGAGTCAACCCCTATATGGCTCCCAACCAAAAATCTTAAGTTCTTACCAGAAACCCAGGGTACTGAGGACCCTGAGGAGTTTATTGTTTGTATGTTTCAGACTGCATTATGAACCCTTTGTGGATGCTCCAAGTGGCCCCCCTCCTAAGTTCAACAAGGGCCTCTGCCACCGGGGAAGGTCCCCAGGAGCCAGCCGACCGAACCTGGGAGGTCATACAAGCCGCTTGGAAGTGTCTGTATATAAAAAAAACATTAAAAAAAAATGCTAACATCACTTTTTGAAGTTCTTTTACAGAATTGATGCAGACTAGACCTGTTGTTCTT
>NW_007759194.1:6029-6608 GCF_000696425.1 Galeopterus variegatus | reverse complement strand
CAAACACACTCACACATACACACTTCCTAGAGAAATAGAGAATAAGTTAGCAATTTTTTTTCATTAGGGCTTAATAGATGCCTTGCCTAGGGTTTTATATATATTATTTTATTTTCAACATCAGGTGTAATCTTATTGTCTCCATTTTATAAATCAGTAAATTAAATAAAGATTAATAAAGTTCAAAGAGTTAGGGCAACTTGTCTCAGGTCCCAGAGTTTGTATGTCACATAGCTCTAATTTGATACCATGCCAATTACACCCCCCAAATCAACCTTATTTCCAATACATCAAAATGAACAGTCCAAATAATGGAGAGGAAAAACTTTACAAGTCGATTTTAGGACAGCTCTGCAAATGTTGGGAGCAGCTTAAGCAGACATAGACTATTCATGGAGTAAGAAGAATATTTAAACAGACAACTAAAATGAACTGTCCCAAGGTATTTGTTGATAAAGTTACCAGAAATTAAATGAAGGCCATTCCTGATCTCAGTTTCAAAAGAATCAACTGGATCCATCCATATACTAAGTGGATTTTTTAAGTGTTAAATCTATTGAAAGCATGAATGAATAAATC
>NW_007759194.1:3197-3825 GCF_000696425.1 Galeopterus variegatus | reverse complement strand
CCTACATATATTACCCTCTTAGTCGGAAAGGGGCAATTACCTATTGAAATAATTTACAAACATAGCCAGTAACCCATACATTTGTCAATTGGTTGAAGTCATGGAGGGAACAGGGGCTTAGAAGACTGGAGCATTGGTGACAAGCAGGCCTAGGGAAAAGGAATATGGACGGACCTCTCAGGCTGGGAGAACATTTAATCTCATGTTAGTAATCAGCAAAAGTCCGCTATTACAGAACCTCTTGGGAATCAGGTGAAGACGAATTCAGGATATCAGTCATCCCTCTTTACTTTGCCATTAGTTGGTGATTTCATGAGAAAAATGTCATGAAAGCAGGAACAGGAGTTATGTGTGAGCTCAGGAGCACAAATTTTCCTTCACCAAAACTAACTTCTCACCAGTGCTGGGTGCGTAACTCTTTTGATGTGACCAAATTGAAGTGCCCAACCCCAGGGGATCAACCAGTGTATTATGTTGAACCTCTTTTATTATAAAAGAAACAATGCTTTGCTCTCACTGGAACAGGAACTTATTCTGTACTTCGTTATGTGGGTTGGAGTTATTGTGAACTGTCCTTTTATTTAAGCCTGAGAGACCCTATTTAACATTTCTTGTAGGTCAGATATAC
>NW_007759194.1:0-1532 GCF_000696425.1 Galeopterus variegatus | reverse complement strand
TTGTATACATCAAAATTGTGCAAATTAGAAAGTTTTTCTTTTCATGTCGGCAACCACAGAAGAAATTATAATCAACAATGAAAAACCTCTCAGACAGACCACAGGATCCACATGCTCTCAGACAGATCACCAGCTCCACATGCTCTCAGACAGATCACCAGCTTCACATGCTCTCAGACAGATCACCAGCTCCACATGCTCTCAGATGGTTAGATCCACATGCTCTCAGACAGATCACCAGCTCCACATGCTCTCAGATGGTTAGATCCACATGCTCTCAGACAGATCACCAGCTCCACATGCTCTCAGATAGATCACCAGCTCCACATGCTCTCAGACAGATCACCAGCTCCACATGCTCTCAGACAGACCACCAGCTCCACATGCTCTCAGACAGACCACCAACTCCACATGTTCTCAGACAGATCACCAGCTCCACATGTTCTCAGATAGATCACCAGCTCCACATGCTCTCAGACAGATGATTAGGTTCATGTGCTGTCAGACAGATCACCAGCCCCTCCTGCACTCAGAGAGATCTCCAGCTCCACATGCTCAAGGACAGGTCTCCAGCTCCATGTGCACTCAGACAGATCTCCAGCTTCAGGTGCACTCAGGTAGATCACCAGGCCAGTGATGATGGTTTCATTTGTGTCATCGTGTACTACCTTATACCAAAGACCTTATATTTTATTTTGTGTTTTATCTTGGAAGATATCAAAGACAATTGGAACAATATTGATCCAATTTCATCAGTGCTATCAAAAATTAAAAGCTCTCTAGTATTAGGAATTGTGGGGCATTGTCCATGTTTGCCTTGCTTTCCTGTTCCACACCTAATCCCAACAGGGCAAATGGGCACACACAGAAAACTCACTCAAGGAAGAGCTCAGAGTTCTGTGAATGAGTTCCATAAAGAAAATATTGTCGGTGCCTTAGTTTTCCTCTCAAACTCTTTCTCTCTCACACACACACAAACACACTCACACATACACACTTCCTAGAGAAATAGAGAATAAGTTAGCATTTTTTTTTTCATTAGGGCTTAATAGATGCCTTGCCTAGGGTTTTATATATATTATTTTATTTTCAACCTCAGGTGTAATATTATTGTCTCCATTTTATAAATCAGTAAATTAAATAAGGTAATAAAGTTCAAAGAGTTAGGGCAACTTGTCTCAGGTCCCAGAGTTTGTACGTCACATAGCTCTAATTTGATACCATGCCAATTACACCCCCCAAATCAACCTTATTTCCAATACATCAAAATGAACAGTCCAAATAATGGAGAGGAAAAACTTTACAAGTCGATTTTAGGACAGCTCTGCAAATGTTGGGAGCAACTTAAGCAGACATAGACTATTCATGGAGTAAGAAGAATATTTAAACAGACAACTAAAATGAACTGTCGCAAGGTATTTGTTGACAAAGTTACCAGAAATTAAATGAAGGCCATTCCTGATCTTAGTTTCAAAAGAATCAACTGGATCCATATACTAAGTGGATTTTTTAAGTGTTAAATCTATTGAAAG
>NW_007759193.1:5864-6608 GCF_000696425.1 Galeopterus variegatus | reverse complement strand
AAATGTGGTATTTCTCTTTCTGTGTCTGGCTTATTTCACTTAACATAATTTTCTATAAGTTCATCCATGTTGCTGTGAATGGCAGAATTTCATTATTTTTGTGGCAGACTAGTATTCCATTACATATAGACACCACATTTTCCTTATCCAGTCATCTGTTGATGGACATTTATATTTGTTCCAACTCTTGGCTATTGTAAATAGAACTGCAATAAACATGGGAGTGCAGGTATCCCTTTGACATGATGATTTCCATTCGTTTGGGTATGTGCCCAGCAGTGGGATTGCTAGATCATATGGCTGCTCTATCTGTAGTTGTTTGAGGAACCTCCCTACTGTTTTCCATAATAGCTGTACTAATTTACAGTCCCACCAACAGTGTAGGAGGGGTCCCCTTTCTCTTTATCCTCCTATTAGTTACTCTGTCTTTTTGATAATGGTCCGTCTGACTAGGGTGAGATGATATCTCAATGTGATTTCGATTTGCATTTCCCTGGTGATTAGTGATGTTGAGCGTATTTTCATGGATCTGTTGGCCACTTGTATATCTTCCTGTGAAAAATCCTATTCAGCTCCTTTGCTCATTTTTTAACTATATTATTGGTGGTTTTTTTTTTACTGTAAAGTTGTTTGAGTTTCCTGTTTATTCTGTGTTGGTTCCTCGCCACCGGGGACCAACAACACAGGGCGGGAAGGGACCCGGGACCAGCCGGCAGTAACCTCTTGTGGGGCTGAGCGGGATGA
>NW_007759193.1:0-297 GCF_000696425.1 Galeopterus variegatus | reverse complement strand
CTAAATGTGTCTATTGCAAAACCTAGGGTAACCACCAAAAACTATTTCAATAATAGATACAGTAAGCCAACAGTGAAGATAAAAGGGATTTTGAAAAAGCTCAATTAATTCAAGAAAATGCAGATGAAGTTTCAAAAATGTGCAAATAACATATGTATAAAATACAAGAGTGCTAGCAAGATTGTAGATTTTAATTCAACAATGTCAATTGTTACATTAAATGTAAATGGTCTTGTGACATTTAAAAGGCAGTGATTTTTCAGACTGGATAAAAATACAAGAACTGCCTGTATGCTG
>NW_007759192.1:5602-6608 GCF_000696425.1 Galeopterus variegatus | reverse complement strand
TACCAGGAAAATGACACTCTGAATTCTTTGGGACAAGAACTGCTGAAGAGGTGCTACTCTCACTCCCCACCACAAGTCCACACTCTTGTGTTGTTTGCTGTATACCATCCCTGTTTACAGCTTTGGAATTACAGTAGCTGGCTTGGGAGTGTCTTTCCACTCGCACAGTATTGGGTCCTAGGAAGTGATCTATGGGCTCAGGCACTGGTTTTTGCAACCCCTTAACAATATACCTGAGTTGCATCCCAACATGACCCTGTTGATATGGCTCCAGGACACTTAACCAACAGCAGGCACCCTCTGAGTGGCTCCTGGAATGCATCATCCTGGCTGGGGAGCTGCTGTATTTCCAACTGGTGGCTGCATGCTACACTCAACCTCTAAAACGGTATCTTCATCTCCACTTTCCTAAGCTAGGCAGAGCAGGTCAGTCCCTGTTGTGCACCAGCACATACCTGCCCAGGACTCACAGATTTTATTATAGGTTCAGTGGTTACAGCAATGGCTTCAGCAGATATATCTGTTTTCATCTTTTATTTTCAACATACTTGGGTAATGTTTTTTTCCTTTGAAAAAAAAACTGAAATAATTTTGTTTGCTTGTTAGTTTTTATTGACTTATTTAGTAGATAAAGTCAAACAGTATATATTTACTGTGATTAGTAAAGTATTTAAAAGTATTTCAGCATAGTATGTGTGTTGTTTAATTCAACATATTATTTCTTTATTTTTTCCCCAGTGTTTGATATTCTGGTATTCTGTTACTTTTGCTTTCATTTCCCACTCTGAGGGTTTAGAAGCACTCTGAGGGTTGCAGTCTTGATGTTTGACTTTCTTCTTACTTTTTTTTCAAATATATTTAATATTTTTCTCCTAATTAAAATTTATTTGACATTTCTACTGTTCCCAATGAGACAAGAACCTTAGCACATTTAAAATAGACTCCAAATTTGTTTCTTTGCTCATATTAGTCTTGAATAAACTTTATTCTGTTTTAAAATATTTTT
>NW_007759192.1:0-204 GCF_000696425.1 Galeopterus variegatus | reverse complement strand
TTTGATGAAGTCCAATTTGTCAATTTTTTATGGCTCATAAAAGCATTTTTGGGTATCAAATTAAAGGTTTCTTTGCATAGTGATAGAACCTGAATATTTTCTTAAAAATTTTATAGTCCTATGTTTTGCATTTAAGTCTAAGGCCATTTTGAGTTAATTTTAATAAAATGTAAAGTTTTTTGTTTGTTTTTTATTTTTTGTTTT
>NW_007759191.1:6062-6608 GCF_000696425.1 Galeopterus variegatus | reverse complement strand
TGGCCCCAGCCTGTGCCTGACAGTTGATAACACTGAATCCTGGGGAAGAACTGCTGGCCTACGGTCCCAGAAAGATTGACAGGCCTCTTCAACCAGCTCATTGCAGCCTCCAGTGTCCCTGGCCCAAGCGACGTCCAGGCTCACTGAGAAAGCAATGTTTAACGCAACAGAGGTCACTGGTCATCCCTGGTGCTCCTTCCCTGGTAGGGGGACGTCCTCCCTACCTCCGAACGTCTCTCTGTGTCTTCTTCAGACAGTGAGCAGACGTGCCAGGCAGGGTACAGACAATGGCANGCAAGACATTTTGTAACACCCATGGAGACATTTCTAGTTTTCACATGAAGGTTTCCACTGGTGTCTAGTTGGTAGCTACCATCATCTCCTACATCGCATCGTCTCATGCATGGCAAAGAATTACCTGGCCCAAAATATCAAGATTGTCAAGGCTGAGAAGTCCGGATGGAGGGAAGTCTTCTTTTCTCCCGCCTTTGGGGACCGTTATTTTTATGTCGGTTTTGTTAATAGAACACCATTTCTCCAACAATG
>NW_007759191.1:0-427 GCF_000696425.1 Galeopterus variegatus | reverse complement strand
ACACACATCCTCACCAGCTCAAGGAGAGAGGGGTACGTGGCACATGCCCCCTGACCAAAATGTCCAGCAATCCCACTTCAGAGAATATCCCCCAAAGGACTGAAATCAATAGGTTGAAGGGATATCTGTACTCCCATGTTCATTGCGGCAGTATTCATTAAGAGCCAAGATAAAGAATGAACCTGAGTGTTTATTAACAGATGAACAGATAAAGAAAAGGTGGTATACGGACACAATGCCATACTATTCAGCCATAGAAAAGAACAAAATTCTGACATTTACAACAACTCGGATGCATCTAGAAGACATTATGCTAAGTGACACAAGTCAGGCAGATAAAGACATGCTGAATGATTTTACTTGAACGTGGAAACTAGAAAGGTCAAACTCATGGAACTAGAGACCAGAAAGTTGGTTAGCAGAGTCT
>NW_007759190.1:4760-6609 GCF_000696425.1 Galeopterus variegatus | reverse complement strand
AACTGTGGCATTTCTGTAGTCACATACTTTAATTTAGAAGATAGAATTTCTGAAAAGGCATGAAAGGACCCCCAATCTAAAAGTTACAGTTCACAATGAAAATTTGTACTTTTGGTAATGTTGGCTTATGCAATAGGTTTAGACCATGTTTGAAATAATTATGGACTAATAAGGGATTTCACATGAGAAAGAGCTCAAAATTGTGCTGTTCCTCCAAGTCTTACCACACCAGCAAAATTGGGTCAATAGGTTATCCTTTAAAACAGGACTGTGAGCTGTTATAACTCACTCTTGTGCACTAAATTGTGGAGTGAATTCTGTACTATATTCATCACATGGTTACTTCATCCCGTAGGGACTTATTTTTGCCTTTTAAATCTTAATGTTTTCCTTTTTGCACAGTATTTTCCTTGTATCAATGCACTAATCTGGGAACACGGTTAACTGTATATCTTGACATATCCTGAAATGAGTGAACCCATCTTAGATTTAGATACAATATGTGTTCTCAATATTTTGGAGGCCTTTGCATTCTCTTTTAATATTGCTAATTATGAACACTGACAACAAAAATTTGTGAACTGTTTAAAAGTTAAGTCTTGTATACATAGTAGTTTTTAAAGACTGCCTTCGATTCAGATACTTATTAGAGTGTTAAACTGTATTTTTAGAAATGTCATTTGAGGGCCAAGCCGGTGGCGCACTCGGGAGAGTGCGGCACTGGGAGCACAGCAGCGCTCTGGCCGCGGGTTCGGATCCTATATACGGATGGCCCGTGCGCTCACTGGCTGAGCGCGGTGCGGCCGGTCACAAAAAAGACAAAAAAAAAAAAAAAAAAAAAAAAAAAAAGGAAACTGTAAGCAATAAATTTCATTAAAAAAAAAAGAAATGTCATTTGAGATTATCCTTTCAGACGTATTTTGATTTTTACTTTTTGATCGCTTGTGTTTTATATATCAGACCTGTGCATTTCCTACACTTCCTGAAAACTTGAATTACAACTATTAGGGGGAGTACTCTTCTTTTTTTTTTTTTTTTAATTAAAAAATTTTACCATCTTAACCATTTTTAAATGAACAGTTCAGTACTGTTGACTATGTTTACTTGTGAAACAGCTCTAGAACCTTTTCATCTTGCAAATCTGAAACTCTATACCCATTAAACAACTTCCCTTTTCCCCCCTCCCACTGCCTCCAGCAACTGCCATTTTATTTTCTGTTTCTATGAATTTAACTACTTAAGATAGCTCGTACACGTGGAATCGTACAGTATTAGTAAACTGGCTTATTTCACTTAACATAATGTCCTCAAGGCTCATATTTCCTTCACTCTTAAGGCTGAATAATATTCCATTGTATGTGTTTACATTTTGTTGATCCATTCATCTGTCGGAGGACACTTGGGTTGCTTCCACCTCTTAGCTGTTGTGAATAATGCTGCTATGAACATGGGTGTGCAAATATCTATATCTTTTTTTTTTAACACAGTACTTTCTTTAATCACTTTGTGTATTTATAACATTGAATTTTTTGTCAACTATTTTAAAAGATTCTATAAGCCCCAATTGTAGGTTTGTATATGTCTGTGTTATTGTTGTTCCTCCTAAGCTTAAGAAGTCTCTAATAAAATCTGTACTTACTTATATCTTTTTTCATGTGTATCTTTTTATTCTGCGTTTTGCAACATGGATAAATAGCCAAAAGGTAAAAATCTTTTTTCTCTTCCTTCTGTCTCTATTTTTCTTCCATTATAGTATTTTTTAGAATGTGTTAATATACCAAAAAAGATGGCATTTATCTGGGAAAGGCTTTGATTTATTAGTACAAGTTTTGTTTGTTCATTTAAGTGC
>NW_007759190.1:1996-3293 GCF_000696425.1 Galeopterus variegatus | reverse complement strand
GAGAATCTGGACATAAAAAAGAGTCCTATTAATTTGAAGGAAGATCTTCAAATATGTACCTGTGAGCAAATGTTCATGTGTATACACATAAAGTGGTCATTATACATGTTCCTAGAACCTGAATATGTTGTTCGAAGATAAGAAAATAGGCTCAGTAGTTTTATCACTCAAAGTCACAAACAGGAAGTGGCAGAACTGTATCCTAATTAAGTCTACCGGATATCACACCTTTTCTTAATCATGGTGAGCTGCCTATGTATACATTTTGTTTTACCTCTAGGAGACAGTACAGAGCCCTTGAATTTGGAAGTCAGTAGACATGAATTCTGGACACAACTACTTCTCTAAAACTTAGGCACATCATTTAACTATATTGAGCCACAGTTTCTCTGTAAGTAAAAAAAATGTTAATTATGAATTGGACTAGACCTCTAAAAGCCTCTTTCTAAAATTCTGTGTTCCTCTATTTCTTAAAGAGAAACAACCATATTATGTAAAGCCAAGTTTGTCATTCTGTTCTAGGGGCTTATTTTGAGGCACACTGAATAACTTGAGAATATTCAACTTTTAGAGACTAGAAAGAAAGGATAAGAAAACGTGGCAGTGGAAGATAGTAGTTTTAGAAAAAAAAAAAGTGTAGCCAGTTTTAGCACAGAACTTAATGCTGCTGAGAATAAAGTATACCGTGTATCTTCAAGCAGTCCAACACATGTACTTAAAGGGGAAGCATATGAGTTCAAAAGGAACAATAATAGCTCACTATGATTACACATTATTCCTTTCCCCTTAGATAGCATAATCTTCCATCATGAAGGGATGTCCTATTACCAGAATTTTCTGGTTTATCTTCATCTCTACAACAAAAGAATCTTATATCTAGGGACATCTGTATAGCCAGTGCTGGCGGAAGTGGAGTTCTATGTGGTTCCTTGATCTGAAATGCTTCATGTCTTTGGCTTTATTCTTCAGCACCAATGCCTGGCTGTTAGCCATGAAGCCATTTAGCTTTCCTGAACTTAGAAAAGTAACCTTTGACACATGGGTAATGGTAGCCAATGACGAGGTTACAATACAAAGCATATATGTGAATATTTTATAAGATATGAAGAATGTAAAGTGATTATTTCTAAACAGTGACATAGGATGGCTTTTAACCAGTCTCCTCCGCCCCCCAACAATGAATGTGAAATATTTGTATAGCGGGAAAAAAGTACAATTTTAAAAATTGATAAGAGTATTTCATTCTTATTTGGGGCTTATATTCACACATAAGAAGAAAGCTTTCCATTCTGTGTAT
>NW_007759190.1:0-841 GCF_000696425.1 Galeopterus variegatus | reverse complement strand
TATTTCATTCTTATTTGGGGCTTATATTCACACATAAGAAGAAAGCTTTCCATTCTGTGTATATTCAAGCTATTATCCATAGGCTAAACCTGGGGCTTAGAGAAAGGAGGCAGGGCTGTAGTGTTGGGTTCTTGCAGGAATTACTTGGTTATGATACAGAGAAATGTTAGACTGGAAAAAAAAATCTTAAGTTTCTACATGTCACAGAGGCAGGGTATGACCAGATTCAGTATCAAAATTCCGAATTTTTTCTTAATGATGTGTTGTTTGAATTTCAGTTGAACTAATCCAGAGGTTTTCAGCATTTTAGCAATCAAGGGCCCTGATAATTGTTTTTCACCATGGGCCTCATGTTTTGAAGGATTTTTATCTACCACAAAATCATTATTCATTACGAACCCTATAATTTACGCATACACCTATGCTTTTTAAAAAATTAATCAGAGTCATAATGGCCACTCAGAGTTTGAGTGTGTGCTATGTGTCAGGCACTGTTTTTTGTTTGTTTGGTCTGTTTTTTAAGGCTGGCTAGTATGGGGATCTGAACCCTTGACTGTGGTGTTTTAACACTGTGCTCTAACCAACTGAGCAAACCGGCCAGCCCCCAGGCACTGTTTCAATGCTGAGGACAGAGCAGTGAACAAAGTTTCCACCCTCTGAATACTAGAGGGGAGAATCAGGGAATAAAAATATATTAGGAGCCAGATGATGGTAAATGCTATGCTAAAAATAAAACCCAAAAGGAGGGATATGGAGGGGGGGGGGAGAATAGTTCTTTACACAGGGCAATCAGATATGAAGGGAACCAGATAACAGAAGAGTTTTGCAAAAACAGTAAGTG
>NW_007759189.1:6055-6609 GCF_000696425.1 Galeopterus variegatus | reverse complement strand
TAGCCCAACAATCCTTTATCATGAAGTGATGTTGAATGTTGTCAAATGCTTTTTCTGCATCTTTGGAAACAATCATAAGTGTTTTTGTCCTTGATTTTGTTGATGGGGTGTATCACATTTATCAACTTGCATATATTGAACCATCTTTGCATCCCTGTGATGAATCCTATTTGATCATGGTATATAATTGTTTTGATGTTTTGCTGTATTCTGATTGCTAATATTTTGTTGAGGATTTTTGCATCTATATCTATCAAGGATATTGTCCTGTTATTTTTCTTTTCTTTTTTTCTTTTTTTCTTTTTGAGTTTCTTTGTCTTGTTTTGTTATCAGGGTGATGTTGGACTCCTAGAATGAGTTTGAAGGAATGACTTCTGTTTCAATTTTTTGGAATAGTTTGAAGAGAATTGGGATTACTTCCTCTTTAAATTATTTAATTTAGTGGTAAAGCCATCCAGGCCTGGGCTGTTTGTTGTTGTTGTTGTTGTAAGATTGCTGATTACTGCTTAAAAACTCATTGCTTGTTATTGGTCTGTTTGGGTTTTCTATTTCTT
>NW_007759189.1:0-383 GCF_000696425.1 Galeopterus variegatus | reverse complement strand
TCAGAATCGTTAACCTGTACACCATTGGAAATAATTCTATTAATTTGAGTGTATTGTTTATTTAAAGTGTTTTAGCCTTTAGTCTTATAGACTCAACTCATTTCCACAGTTACTTAGTCTCTCTTCCCCCATTTCCTTCAGTAGCTTTGCTTCACACATATGTAATATGAGTAAATACTTTTGTCAGTTTGCTTTTCATCTTGGGATCCCCAAACTCCCAAATTTTAATTTTAATTTACTAACATTCATTTTTTGTGATGTTAAGTACAGTGGGTATTTGATGAATGCATAGTGTCATGAATTCACTATTAAAATGTCATACAGAATAGTTTCACTACCCTAAAAAAAAATCTCCTATGATTAACATATTTAATTCCCTCACC
>NW_007759188.1:6227-6609 GCF_000696425.1 Galeopterus variegatus | reverse complement strand
GGCTTTTAGACCAACATCTTGATTTTGTAATGAAAAAAATGAAGCTCAAGGAATAAACAGGTCTATTCAAGGACACATAAAGTTGGCTACAGTCATTTATTCAAGTATTCAAAAATTAATTATTTGACTGACCCCCAGGCACTGAGGCAGTAGCACTGAACTGACCCCTGCCTCCACGGGATCCAGGCCAAGCAAGTCCATGCCCCCAAGAGGCCCAATCCAATGACCCCCAGGCCCCAAGGCAGCAACAGGCAGCTGAGCATCAGTAAAACTCCCTGCTTCTGCTGCAGACACCAGGGTGGAATGAGTGGACCATGAAGACCTCTGCCACAATGACTAAATACCAATGGAGAGATATTAGAAAATGAAAAACCCAGAAAGT
>NW_007759188.1:0-788 GCF_000696425.1 Galeopterus variegatus | reverse complement strand
GATAAGGAAAATGTGGTATATCTACACAATGGAATACTACTCTGCTATGAAAAAAAAAAAATGAAACACTACCATTCACAGCAATGTAGATGGACTTAGAGAAAATTACTTTAAGTGAAATAAGCCAGGCACAGAAAGGGAAATACCACATGTTCTCACTTATTTGTGGGTGCTAATAAAAACAAATACATAAATATACAAACAAATAAATGGGGGAAGAACAAAAACAAGACACAACAATCACAACAATTCCTTGAACTTGTTAACACAGGTGAACAGATATAATGGTGGGGAGGGATGGGGAAAAGGAGGAATTGCTAAAGGGACATGAAAATCAACTATATTGCATATTGACAAAATAAAGAAAGAAAAAAATTAATTATTCATTTATTTTTATTTTATGTATTTTTTTAAATTGTACATATTTGTGGGATAGTGTATTGTTTCAATATATGCAAACATTATACAATGATTTCAAAAATTATTGACTGAGTACCTATAATCCCATTTTTGCTTTCTGAAGATGTGCAATTCTTCATCTCTGAAATCAGGGTCTTACAGTTGCTGTTTGCTGGGCGTTGCCTGCCCATGAGCATCAAAACTTAAAGAATGAATGTCACCATCTAGGAAGAAAAGCTCAAAGATAATAATGGAGTAATCTTTCAAGAAATGTGGCTTTACTAACACTCTTGATGGCACATCTAGCATAATTTGGCAACTTTTCATCGAAAATTAATACTGAAGAGTTAGACTCTGAGTGAGAAGTTGTTTCAGGAATAACCAGTTTA
>NW_007759187.1:6185-6609 GCF_000696425.1 Galeopterus variegatus | reverse complement strand
TATATATACACCAGGGAGTACTACTCTGCCATAAAAAAGAATGGAATTCTGCCACTCACAGCAACATGGATGAGTTTGGAGAAAATTATGTTAAGTGAAATAAGCTACATATGGAAGGAGAAATACCACATGTCCTCATTTATAACTGGGTGGAAAGTAAGAGAGAAAGAAAGAACGAAATAACAGCCACAATAACATGATGAACCTTAAGAAAGAGAGAACAAATCTTTGGTTACTAGAGGTCTGAAAGGGGAAAATAAGGGGTGTTATGGTGAAACTAGGTAAGAGGAACAAAGAATAATTATGCTAATAATATTTATTTGATCATCACTTATTGTACGTGAATAATGATAGTCAACACTATCAATACTATACCCCCAAAATATATATAATCAATTATGCTTCAATAAAAATTAAAGAATAC
>NW_007759187.1:2311-4114 GCF_000696425.1 Galeopterus variegatus | reverse complement strand
CACATTTTTCAAACTTGAGAGAGGAGAAAACAGAGAAAAGAAGCAGCTCTCAAAACTACCACAGCCCTACTTTTTGAAATAAATAGCTCAGAGACAGAATTATTTTTTACCAGAAGCATGAAGAAAACCTGTGAAATATTTCTAAAAATCTTAAGCATACAAACAGCTTTATTATAATGTACAGGCAGGGGAGGAGTAATGAAAAAACATTGAAAACTTAATTAATAAAATAATAGTTGGAAACTTCCTAAATACTGGGAAAGAGATAGTCTTATAGATTCAAGAAGCTCAAAGATCACCAAATAGATTCAATCCAAAAAGGACCTCCCAGAGACAAATTGTAGTCAGATTATCAAAAGTCAAATACAAAGACAGAATTCTAAAAATAGCAAAAGAAAAGTGTCAGATTATCTATCAGGGAATCCCCATCATGCTAATAGCAGACTTCTCATCAGAAACCCTACAGGCCAGTAGAGAGTGGGATGATATATTCAAAGTACTAAAAGAAAAAAATGCCAACCAAGAATGCTATATCCACAAAGATTTATTTCAGAAATGAAGAAGAAATAGTATCTTTCTCAGACAAACATAAACTGCAGAAATTAACTGTCGGGCCTTAAAAACTAACGCCACCTTAAGTGACATTACAAGTGGCGCCATTATGGGCCCACAAGGGAGTATTAACATGGCAGCCTAAGATGGGGAGGAAGAAGGGTGGTAGAAGCCGGGAGGAAGTTGGGTGGGGGTGTCTGCGGGAACCTTGCCTAAGCCCTTATTGGCCAAATATGCGCTTCTGTGCTCGTGAAAGGCATTGAGACAGGATGCATGCTCTCATTACTTTTAAGCTGATTGGAGGATGTAAAAACCCCCCTTCCCCATTTGCCTTTAAAAAGCAAGTGCTTGTGTGATAATAAATGGAAATGCACGACAGAAACCCTGCCGGGTCTGAGTGTCCTTTAACCGGGCTGGTTGGGGCCGGAGGCTGTGCTCACCTCTCTTCACAGCTCTCTTCCCCCATCTCCTTTCAACCGGGACCAGAGGGAAAGAGGAATCTGGGCAATTTGCTTGCCCACCAGAAGGAACACCAAGGGAGAGACTGATAATGAGGCAAGGGCTTTTCGGGTCAGCCAGAGGTGGACCCGACAGAGTGGTGCCCGTGTGAGAAAAAGCGGCACCTGAAGAAGTGGAGGAGGCTAGAAGAACATCCCTGGCAGAGCTGCAGGTTTTCCTGTTATGGCTGGCTGGGCACCCCCAGCCGTCTGCAGCCCGTGGGGGAATTGGCCCCTTAGCCCTATCCGGTCAACATTGCCCCTGGTGGAAATAGGCCGGCAGCATGGTACCCTTGGGAAGCTCATGACTATAAAGAATTGAAAAAGGCTGTCGCCAGAGGATGGGCCCAATTCCCCATGGGCAGAAACCATCCTCCAGGGCTTAGCACACCAACCTTTCACAATTCAAGATTGGAAAATGCTCTGTAAGGCTGTCCTCCTCCCAAACTTGTTTATCAAGTTCTGGGCCTTCTTTAAAGAAGAGTGCCATGTACAGACAGAGATAAATCAAGCAGTAGCATTGCCCAGTGCCACTCTGCTAGGTGTAAATGCTAGCCAACGTGAACGTAACCACAATAAAATGAACTCCGGACTCACCTTCCTGCGGGTCCTTGGCAAAGGTTCCTGCATAGGTGCCAACAAGCCCTTTTGCAGCACTGTGGCAAATCTCACCACCCCCAAAACCCGAAATAAGCAGACCCAAAATAAGCGGGCCACAGGGGCAGCTGCAGTGGCCATCAGCTCCCTCTTGGGA
>NW_007759187.1:0-1573 GCF_000696425.1 Galeopterus variegatus | reverse complement strand
AGAAGCCAATAGTAATTGGTTCCAAAGCTGGCTTTCAGGTTCCCTGTGGCTCACCACCCTGCTGTCCTCCCTGGCGGGCCCCCTAGCCTTGTCTTAATCATCTTGGGGCCTGTGTCCCTTATAAGGCACAACACCACTTCTCTCGTAATGCTCACCCAGGTGGTAGAGGAGTTGGCCCATAATGAAAGCCCTGACAGCCCTTGGGGTCAATATGGCCCTTCAAGAAATCAATGCCAATCTGTAAGGCTCCGCCTCACCCCCACTTGGCTGGATAGTTAACGACAGGTAAGATTTCCAGAGGGAAACAACCTAAGACAGGCACAGCCACCAGAGGGAATGGAGGCGAGGCTGGGAAGGTTAGCCGCCTCCAGCTGCCTTATTAAAACAAAAAGGGGGAGATGTCGGCCCTTAAAAACTAACATCACCTTAAGTGACATTACAAGTGGCGCCATTATGGGCCCATAAAGGGTGTATTAATGTGGCAGCCTAAGATGGCACTGGGAGGAAGTAGGGTGGGAGTGTCTGCGGGAAACTTGCCTTAGCCCTTATTGGCCAAATATGTGCGTCCGCATTCTTGAACACTGCGTGATTGCAGTAGCTAGGCATTGAGACATGATGCATGCTCTCATAACCTTTAAGCTGATTGGAGGATGTAGAAACCTCCCTTCCCCATTTGCCTTTAAAAGCAAGTGCTTGTGTGATGATAAACAGAACTTCTCAACAGAACCCCCGCTGTGTCTGAATGTCCTTTAAGGGGCTGGTTGGGGCTGGCGGCTATGCTCACCTCTCTTCACAGCTCTCTTCCCCCATCTCCTTCCAACAGGGACGGGAGGGAAAGAGGAATCTGGGCAATTCACTCGCCCACCAGAAGGAACACAGGGGAGAGACTGATAGCGAGGCAAGGGCTGTTCGGGTCAGCCAGAGGCAGACCTGACAATTAACTACCACAAGACTGGTTTCAGCAAATCCTCAAGGAAGTCCTACATCTGGAATCAAAAGAGAGAGGTAGGTCACCATAAATACATGGAAAAGAATAAAAACCACTAATAGAACAAATTTGGAAATGAAAAAAAAAAGGAAATGTATTTATCACTACAAAAAAATACCCACCAACTAAGATAATAAAAGGGAAAGAAAGGAACGTAAATATAAACAACAAAAGAGAAGTTAATAAAATGAAAGGAGTAAGCAATACCTATCAAAAAACTATGAATTTAAATGGACTAAATTCCACACTTGTAAGATATAGATTGTCTGAACAGATTAAAACACTAGACCCAACTATATGCTGCCTGGAGGAAGCTCACATCATTAATAAAGACACACATAGACTAACAGTTAAGGGATGGAAAAAGACATTCCATGAAAATGGAAACCGAAATTGAGCAGGAGTAGCCATACTTTCATAACATAAAATATATATTAAGGCAAGAGCTATAAAAAGAGACAAAGAAGGACATTACATAATGATAAAAGGATAAATGCAGCTAGAAGATATAACAATCATAAATATATATGCACCCAACATGGGAACACACAGATATATAAGAGAACTGTTTAAGGATCTAAGGGG
>NW_007759186.1:5821-6609 GCF_000696425.1 Galeopterus variegatus | reverse complement strand
CAGTCATTCGTTGATGGACATTTAGGTTGGCTCCATATTTTGGCTATTGTAAATAGAGCTGCGATGAACATGGGAGTGCAGGTGACCCTTCAACATGATGATTTCAATTCCTTTGAATATACATCCAGCAGTGGGATTGCTGGGTCATATGGTAGTTCCATCTGTAATTGTTTGAGGACCCTCCATACTGTTTTCCATAATGGCTGTACTAATTTACAGTCCCATCAACAGTGTCGAAGAGTTCCCCTTTCCCTGCATCCCAGCATTTGTTTTTCTTATTCTTTTTAATAATGGTCATTCTAAGTGGGGTGAGATGATATCTCAATGTGGTTTTGGTCTGCATTTCTCTGACATATCATCAATATATAGCACTTACATTCTATTCTATAACTAGATACATCACCTACGCTTTGTCTACAGGTTGATTGGAAAATTGCAGCTGATCACCACCGTTACAGTATTACAATATATAGATGTACTTCATGGCAGAATTGGCTGGGCCATCTGGTAAGCTTAGCTGTAAATGGGGGTTTTCCCTATGTGGGGGAGGCCTGCAATTTTCTAGCATCTATGGAATACATATTCTATCTATACATATGGTAATTCTATCTAATCCTGGATTTCAGTATTGGAAAGCCCATTTTGCCATCTACCTATGCTATATTTACAACAGTGCTATCAATTATAAAGCAGACCAGAATTCATGCTCTTGGCAGGCTGGCAGACGGATGCCACAGGAGAAAGGAGGAGGAAAGGGCTGGGTTATATTTGTTCTGTCTTGTTCCAAA
>NW_007759186.1:0-488 GCF_000696425.1 Galeopterus variegatus | reverse complement strand
CAAAGCAGCAATTTAGCTCAACCACAGGGCTCAAGTGCTAGTTCCCAAAAGAAGCTCCCTCGATTTTGGGATTAACAAAAGGAGAACAAATTAGTTCTAGCACAGAGTTCAAGTGGTGGTGGTAGCTGTTAATCCAAAATGGAAATGAAAACAACAACAACAACAAAAACAAAAACAGACCACAGACAAAGCTCTGATATTAACCAGTAAATGTCTTAACACCACCAAAGAACACCTATAAATCCTAGAAGGTGTAGCAGTCTCTTCAAATGCCCAGGCATTAATGTAAATTCACAAAGATAAAGAACAGAGAAGTATGACACCGTCAAAGGAAACAAACAAAGCACCAGCAATGGACACAGAGGAACAGTGAATGAATTTCTGAAATGTCTGACAGAATTCAGAATAACTCTCTTAAGGATGTTCAGGGAGTCACAAGAAAATACAGAAAGAAAATTAAATAATATCTGAAAAACAATTTAAAAACA
>NW_007759185.1:5464-6609 GCF_000696425.1 Galeopterus variegatus | reverse complement strand
AATAATTCATGGTTGACAGGCTAAAAGAAATCTCAATTCTTTATGTAAGACAAGTATTTTTGTTATTTTTTTTCTTACTAATTTCAATGACCCTGAAAAATACAAGCCATTTACCTTTTAGGAAGCCAAAATACACCAGTGATCCCTAAGGGTTTACTTATTCTAACCATAAAATGTAAAGTTCACTGATTTTTATTTTTTCTAGTTAAAATCAATAGACACTTAAAGTGTCTACCTTTTTTAATATTATATTTTTTTCTCAAATGTTATTACTATGATATTTTAAAACTAATACCCAGTCTTTTCAAACTAAGTATTTTAAAATTCCATTATCCCCTTTTTTGTGTTATTCCTTTTCTCTCTCTTCTCAACCAATGAACAGTAATTTGTCCACTGAAGATGAGCCTGAATTTAATAGCTTCTCTTCTTTCTCTAGCCCAGAGTAGTGATTTCATCCTGCAATTGCCTTTTTCTCTTCTGTCAGGTCTTCTGCAACATAATCCATCAAACCCTTCCCTGAGTCATTTCTACTTATTTCTCTTTTCAAGCTGCAATGAAGCTCCTCTTCTCTGAGATCATGTTTAAACATAAAAGATACATGCACACATGTACATGCACAGGCATACATACACATAACACACATGCCTAGGTTCATGTTACTCTTCTCTATTCAAATACATACTCTGTACTTTTAAAGAAATGTGTGTGGAGTCAAGGTGTTACTAATTAACACCAATAGCAATTGACAACAATAAATAATATCTTAGAAATTCTAAGGGAAGAATATCATCTTAGAAATTCTAAAGAAACTGGATAGTAGTTTTAGATCTCCCACTAACAACGTGACTTCTAGAGACTATTTGCTTATTTTGTGCTTGTTTCTGCATCACTGAGCTGCTAAAAGAAGAACGTAGGCTATTTCTCAGTTATCTAATTTGTTGTGCTTATTTAGAATTCTTCCAGTTCTCTCCCCACCATTTCCATCAAAGAAAAGGAAAGGCCAGTAAATGGATTGAAAAACAAATGTCAGGTCAAATTCCTGATGGCAAAGGCATTGGTGACCAATAGGTGAAACTAATGCCTAGGTTGAAAATTAATTTGATTTCACTTATCTCTATTTCCCCAGAGATTCCATATAATTAAGA
>NW_007759185.1:0-366 GCF_000696425.1 Galeopterus variegatus | reverse complement strand
GCACAGTAAAGAAAACAACAGAAAAAATGAAAAGGCAACCCCAGGATGGGAGAAAATATTTGCAAACCATATATCTAATAAGGGGTTAATATCCAAAATAGATAAGAATCTCATACAACTCAATAACAAGAAAACAAATAATTAAAAAATTATTAAAAAATGGGCAAAGGACCTGCATAGACATTTCACCGAAGAGGACCTACAAGTGGCCAACAGATCTATGAAAAGATATTCAACATAACTAATCATGAGGTAAATGCAAATCTAAACCACAATGAATTATCACTCATACCTGCTAGGACATCTTTTATCAAAAGGCAAAAGATAAAAAGTGTCAGCAAGGGTGTGAAGAAAAGGGAACCCCTG
>NW_007759184.1:5317-6609 GCF_000696425.1 Galeopterus variegatus | reverse complement strand
TTATTAAAAAGTAATCCAGTTCAATAAGACTGTGAATCCTTTCAACGTTCTAATTGTTTAAAATAGCTTATCTATTTGTGCAGAATTCTGTTGATCTCATATGAGAAATGCTTATCTTATTTTCATGTTCTAGCATATGCTCTTTAAGCTCTAAGACGTTGTTCAGTTCACCTTTGTGTTCCCATTGTGCGAGTCCATTTTTTGTTGCTAATAACATAATACCTTAAGCTGGGCAATTTATAAAGAAATTAAATTTATTTCTTAGTGTTTTGGAAGCTGGGAAGTCCAGGGGACACAACTGGAGAGGATGTTCTTCTTGGTGGGGCCTCTCCACAGAGTCCTGGGGCGATGCAGGCAATCATATGGCAAGAATGGCATGAACAAGAGCTCTTTCATGTGCTCTCCTTATAAAGCCACCAGTCCACCCGTGGCAGCTCATTAAACCATCAACCCAATATTCCATGAATGAATTAATCCATCTGCAAGGGCAGAGTCCTCAGGATGCAATCGCCTCTCAAAGGCCCTACCTTTCCAATATCCTAATCATATTTCCCACCCTCAACAACAGAAACAACAGGGGTCAAGTTTCCAACACATAAATTTGGGGGGACACATTTGACCCACAGTGCCCATTGTGTCTAGCATTGAGACTTGCATGTAGAGTTACTCAATATAAAATTATTCAAAGAATAATAAACACATGGGAGAAAATAACCAGTGATTGGAGGAGAGAGGAACACAAGGGAGAGGAACACATACCTGATTCTTTTATGGTTTTCATTCATGGATTATTTCGTTATTATAAATGACCCTAAAGGACCGCAATACAAAACGTAAAACTACTCTCTACATCACCAGCGAATGCTTGAGACATTTTCCACTGTGGCTTCTGTAAACATCTATCTTGTGGATTCCTCATTCTGATCCTTCTCAGTCTCATTGGCTTATCTCTGATTGCCTTTAGAATGCCAGAGTTCTCCGTGTTTCTGCCTTTGGTCATTTTGCCTTTTTATTATTCTTGTTCTTACTTGATTCCCTTGGCTGTCATAAAATATTATCTAAATCTATATCTTTCATTCAAACAGCTGTCATAAATACCAAAAACCTGATTAGTAAACAGATACAGAAATCTGTGACTATATGACCATCAAAAATATCAACATCATCATTTCCAAAACTGAAATAAGCCTTTTTTTTTTTTTTTCCTTTTTGTCTTGTTTTTTCGTGACCAGCAACGGATCGCAACCCTCAGTGTCGCGCCCGTACCGTACCGGACCGGGACCGGCCACGGG
>NW_007759184.1:0-299 GCF_000696425.1 Galeopterus variegatus | reverse complement strand
CACTGCACAGGGACACCTCCCAGCGCTGCCTTGGGAAGCTGCTCTCTACATTCCAGAATAGTACTTTTGCTGTCCCAGCTGTAAAGGTGCTGCTGGACCTGCTGCTTTTGAAGATATAAGCTGGGAACCCTGGCAGCATCCATATGGTGTTAAGTCTTCAGGCTCACAGAATGCTAGAGCTATGGAGGAATGATAGTCTCCATCCAGATTTTAAAGAATGTACGGAAAATTCTGAAGACCCAGAAAGAGATTTGCCACAAGGGTGGGGTCACTGCAGAGAGCCTCTACCAGAGCAATGC
>NW_007759183.1:5681-6609 GCF_000696425.1 Galeopterus variegatus | reverse complement strand
GACTGTGTCTGCTGCCTTTTAGTGTAATTGGCTGGCTGGCTTTTCCTCAGAGTGGCAGACCAGACGCAGCACAAGCAGGCTGCCTCCTCCTGGTGGTAGCAGGGTAACCCTGACCCCCCACCCCTGCCCTCACGCCCTCAACCCACCTCGCCAGTGCCTGATTGCTCCCCTCCAGCTCCTGTCTGCTGTCTCACCTTGTCTTTCCTTTCCTTTTTACAAAATGAAAACCCCTTTATGCTTCTGTTTGTAAAAGTAATACAAGCTCACTGAAGGGGGGGAAGTCAGAAATGCAGAAAGAGGTAAAGCAGAAAACTAAAGCCTCTCACTCCCCACTTCCAGATGACAATCCCTCTCATCATTTAATGTCCCAGACTTTTTCTCTGGGTGCAAGGAGATTTTTCTTTTGCAAAGATCCATTCATACGAAGCATAGCTTGTGTTGTTTGGCTTTTCCTGTTCAGCAGCTCCCAGACGTTCTTCCTCAGATTCACTGGCACTCCTTCGACAAATGCTTGGTATTCCTCAAATAGATGGCCCATGGTTGGCCTACCCAGCACCCTGTTGCTGGATGCATCTTGCTCCCAGCTTCTCAGTGGGGAAAAAGCCTCCTTGCCCTTGGTAGCTGCATTCTTTCTGGACTAGGTCCTTAGGATAATTGCTGGGTCTAAGGTCAAAGGTATTGGTCCAGGCTGGCTTCTGCATTTGTGCCATACTCCAGAGTTGCTCTGGGGAAGGTCCCCAAAGTCAGGTCATTCCCTGTGGTCTCGCCGTGCTCCTCCTCCCCTGCTGTATACCGTTGGCTCACCAATCAGCCCTTCTCTCCTGAATGCTTCCCTCTGGGCTTGACCCCTCCCCTCCTTGGACTTCTTCCTGCTGCTCCCACCTCCTCCCATCCCTCCAACCTCTTCTCCCTACGGTCTCCCTCATCT
>NW_007759183.1:0-418 GCF_000696425.1 Galeopterus variegatus | reverse complement strand
CCCCAGGCTCCACGCTGCGCACTGAGCCTTTCTCTAATTCCCACCGTCTGCGGGGGAAAGGATGCGCTGCATGCACAGCACCCTGTCCTGGGTCCTTCATAGGGCAGGACTTTCCAGGTCCCCCCACAGTGACCACAGAGGGACTATGTCTCCCCGACTTTCTGAGACACCCCATGCAACTGAGCTCCCACACCTGTACATCCAAGTCATAAGTCACCATTAATTAAAAAACTGCAGGTTTTACCTCATTCCCCCAAATTTCCAAATTTAGGGGAGAAATAAAAAATTTTTTTTTTGAAATTCTTATTTCTATGTCATTTAAGATTTTCCAGATCCTCAACAGACATCTGTAGCTAGAAAAAAATGGTCCCAGGGACTGATGTCCATGCAGCCACTTCAGCCTAAACAGCTGTGGTCA
>NW_007759182.1:6813-7244 GCF_000696425.1 Galeopterus variegatus | reverse complement strand
CACAGTTATCTAAGGAAACAGAACTAATAAGGGACTAACATGAAAAGAGTTTTTGCTACTTTTCTCTGATCAAAATAGTGAGCTCTTCAAGTACCTGCTGTTATAAATCCCACAGGTTTAGGCAATAAAATCATTATAAAGAAGAACAGACATTGTTAATGAAAATGAAGATTACACAGTGACTGCAACAAGGGAACTATTCATATAATAGAAAGGTTGACTTGAATCTAATGAATGAGCACCTGGGTTCTGGGTGGATTGCGGGGTATAGAGGCTGGTTTGGAACAGTAAGTTATTTGACTTCCCCGGTTCCAGCTGGTGGCCCTTAAAGAATGAAAACAAGTAAATAATAATAAGCATCAAGAAAATAACTCAATTTATTTCTACAATAATAGTATATAAAAACGCATACTTTCAATATTATACATGAT
>NW_007759182.1:6404-6609 GCF_000696425.1 Galeopterus variegatus | reverse complement strand
CATCCACAAATATGTATAATTTAGTATTTAAAATCAAAATTTTATAAACAGTTAAAAATTGTCATTGTACCGTCACATTAAAATACCCTTCTTTGAAATACTACTAAACCTTTTACACTTTCCCTAAATAATGGCTATCAAGGGGTTTTAAAATGGACATCTCGACTGCTTGAGGTTCAAGACCATATAATGACACAAACAACCT
>NW_007759182.1:2295-5196 GCF_000696425.1 Galeopterus variegatus | reverse complement strand
GTGGTACTTGCTAATACAGGAAAATAACATATGTTCTCTTGTTAGTATTAATAGATAAAATTGTGGTCTATTATATGTACAAACGATATATATGTATATATACACACACACATGCATACATATGCATATATATATATTAATCAAGTTAAAATCTCAATATTTACTCCATTTTTTGTCCCTTTGTCCATATTCTTCTTTAGGAAAATGTATGACTTATCTTTTATGATCAGATTATACTCCTAAAATTATTCAATAAAGGTTATGATTAATAGTTGAAGATATTTTTAGGGTTTTGCAGGGCTCCCCATATATTACTAAGAAAACTTAAGAGACAGCTTAAAAGAAATCCTGGAGCCCAGCTTTTCCTGAGGCTTATAAAATACATGTGCATCCTTTCTTACTTGTGATAAATATCCGCAGCGATATGGGAGCAAACGGATTTAACTCTTCTGTTCCCTTTCCTACTTTTTATATTTTGTCTCAAGGGTATTCTCATCTATTAATTATATTTGGTAACATTAAATAAAACAATTAAAATGTGATCAAGTGTTTTTCGATTATTATAAATTAGGTAGATGCATCAAGGCAGTAGTGTAAGAGAGCGTAGCAGAACAGCAAGACAGATGACGTAGTGCATTTATTTAGTGGGTGTATAGACAGGGTTTCCTGATTCTTCTTTCCTATTGAAAGTCAGAATCTTTCTCAAATGGAATAGATGTTCAGTGTGACAGTGATCTGTATACTTGTAATTTATTATCATTATTTATATTCTGATAATTTATTAATTAATGTATTTGTATACTGATAATTTATGCTAAACCCAAATTACATAATGCCTTTATCTAGTCAATAATATATGCAGAATTTCTGTAGAAATGATTATATCATGTAATGTCAGCACTTTACGTGATTTAAAAATATATTAAAATAAACAGTATACACATCAGTCAAAACCTCTTCAGAAAATGACAGTGATTTTCATAAAAGGATATTCTTCAAGACTTGCTTACTTGCTCGTTTGTTGTAGGTAGAGTTGATTCTCCTGACTGCAGTCAGTCTTCTCTGACGACACCATCTTCTCTTGACGTGAGGCAATAATAATTTTTTTCTTGCAAGGTAGACCCAAGTATGGTTCCATTCTCTCAGCACGTGACAATTAATGTGATATAATTTTTTTCTTTGTCTGTGGTGGCACATATTTACGGAAATATTTTTTCATTGTGTTCTAAAACTTTAAGTTGTGTTTCATGTGACAAATAGGATTAAACAAAGATTATAGTCCCTTGATTACATGATCTGAGTGTAATAAATCTTAAAAATTTTAGAAGTGCTTTTGAAAAGCTATATGTAATTCCAAAGACATAGGAAAATTTTGACCAATAATCAAGGAACATCCTTTTTTCCATTCAGATCTCTTAAAGTGATAAGTATGTACTATCTATAAGTCAGGGAATGGATGGTTCAGTATTCTAAGAGACAGGCTCTCAGTCAAAAGGGTTGCTTTATTTTCTAATTAAGTTAATTTTACATGACAATCAGACATTATCAGCTCTGGTTTCCAGCCCTTCTTAACTACTGCACTATGTCAATGATCCAAGCTCAGCTTCAAGACATACCACAGTATGACTCCCCTCTTCTATCTCTTAAGGTAGAAGGTAGTTTGTAGGGGAGGTTTGCCCATGGTCGAACCTTTTATAGGGAGTAAGTTATTAAGTTTCTGTAGGTGGCTTAAAAGCAGCCACCAATTAAGAAAGTGCTCAAGCTCAACAATCAAAATGCTTTAATTCCAACTATTTATATAAACACTTAACATTATATAAAAAATGAACTAGTGACCTCTTCTCTTCTTTGAGGTGACCTGCCTTTTTGTTTTGTTTTGCTTTACTCCAAAATGTTTTTCAGTGATGACATCTAAGTTTTTCTCTTTTTCCTTCTCATTTTGGACACTGATTAGGGAGCTTCCACTATTCATCAATGAAGATCCAGTGGTATTTCAAAGTAGCAAGCCAGAAGAGTTTTGATGACATACCACTGAGCACAAAGAAACACCCCTTGCATGCATGCATTCTTGTTATGAATTTCATGACATAGTTCGAACACTGTGACACGGCTTAAGCCTGCTCTCTACGTAATAGTCTGGCAACTCTGCATGTTCACAGGAAATTCACATTCACAGAACTAGCGAAAAAGAAAGGTCCAGTTCCATGGCCACAGTCTCAGGCTCATGTTAAAGACTACATTTTTAAAGTTTTTCCTTAATAATTTGATCAATAACATTAGTAACATGATGACAGACTTCATTTATTCACTCATTTTTTCACTACACATTTATTACTGCCATGGTGTACAGACACTTAGTTTTAAATACTGGGGATAAAAGCTCTTTTTTCTATGAGCATGGATATACTATCATCTCATCCTAAACCTTAACAAAATCATTATTTTACCCATAGTGAGGCTTGTATTTGTATAGAGATCTACAAATTTGAGTATTGTTTGTTTTTTGTGATCAATGTTTAGATTACAACTTGGACTTTATTATTCACTTATTAAATAAATAAAATTTATCAAGATCCTCTTACGTGCTTTGTAGTGTGCGGATCCACAGAAGGAAACTTGTCATCCACTTCACTTCACAAACTTTCAGAAAATACGGAGTTATTTAAAAATAAATTTGTGTGTTTGTATATATATGCACATGTATATGTATATAATAAAACCTTCTATGATAAACATGTGTAATGGTGGGTTCAGAACCCCCTGATTTGACTGTAAAATCTGGAGATTCAGTAAAGGTGCCAGGAAGATTGAAAATTTTGGTTATATATTATAAGTTATGTAGAAATTACCCAGCTAGAATTGTGGTTGAGGAAATTGTGATTAAAGATCTTTTTGTAGAGT
>NW_007759182.1:0-1042 GCF_000696425.1 Galeopterus variegatus | reverse complement strand
CATGTTCTGCTAGGGAAGTGATTTATGTAAGTAGCGTGCATATCAGAACCAATTCAGTAAGGAGTGTGTAGACTGTAAGTGAAAGTAACAATTTATGCATATATTTATATACATAATATGTTATAATTTTGGTATCCATATAATTATAAACTGACATACTGTGACATATGATATTAGTAAAATCCATATACGATATACCAATAATAAATATTACTTGGCTATTAGTATTAAAATCCTTAACAATTAGTATAAATTAAATAACAAGATATCATATTGTTATCCATTGATACCAAGTTTTGGAGAGAGCATAAATAGGACTGTTTTGGAAATTAATTTGGTATTTTTAAAAATATTTTAAATTCACTTATCCTATTCCACAGTTACTGCCTTTCTATGACTGTATTTGAGANGCAATGTCAGTCTTTCTGCCCAGGGCTTTTCTGGCATACCGGATATTCTCGGTTTTCATCATGTGCCACTTCCTGCAGCCTGTAGAACTTCCTGTAGCAACAGAAATTACTGACTATTCAGTAACAAACTGTGACGTTTGTGTATGTGGATATGTCTTTTTTCTTATTTGGAAAGAAAATTTTGCTGGATATAGATTTCTGTGGATAGTTTCATTTGTTCATCAGCATTGGAAATATTCTGCTCATCTTTTCTGGTACTCCATGGACTCCGTTGGGAAGGCAGCCATCTTTAAATCATGATTCCTGGAAAGGTGATGTATCTTTAGTTCTCAGAGTTTCCATTTGAGTTGAATTGCTATTGCCCTGCCTGACCTGATCTTTTTAAAGCCAATGTTACTATTCATATAGTTTGTTTCAGAGTTGTCCATCGTGCCATTTGTTTTCTATTTTTCCCATCACTTTTTCCTGTCCCTCTTTTTGTACCAACTTTTGTGTTTATTGGATTTTTTTATTATTAAATTTAATTTTTTTTATTATTATATATAAGTTGGTCTTTTAGATTTTTATCTGTCAGCTTAAAATTTTCAAATTTCAATAGCTATTTTCAATAGCAATTCAATTCAAATTTTCCC
>NW_007759181.1:0-6609 GCF_000696425.1 Galeopterus variegatus | reverse complement strand
TCATGAACATAGAAAAATCCTCAAGAAAATATTAGCAAATCAAATCCAACAATGTAAAAAATTATATAAAAATTACACACTATGACCAAGAGGGATGTATTCCAGGTATGCAAGACTGATTCAACATTTGAAAATCGACCAATGTAATCCATATCAACAGCATAAAGAAGAAAAGTCATATGATCATATCAATTAATACAGGCAAAAACACTTAACAAAACCCAACATCCCTTTATGATAAAAAAGAAAAACTCCCAGCAAACTGGAAATAGAAGGAAATGTCCTAGACTTGGTAAAGACCATCCACAAAATTCCTAGAACTAACATATTTCTTAATGATGGGAAACTGGACACTTTTTTCCTAAGAATAGTGGCAAGGTAAGGATGTCCTCTCTCTTTTCTATTCAATATCCTACTTGAATTTCTAGCTAGAGCAATAAAACAAAACAAAACAAAAAAGAAATAAAGTATACATATTTGAGAGGAAAAATAAAACTGTCTATTGCTGGGTTACAGGTGAAGTGTATGTTTAACTCTAAGAAAGTGCTAAGCCAATTTCCAGAGCAGCTGTACCATTTCACATTCACACCAACAATGTAGGAGACACTGTTTCTCTGTGTTCTTGCTAACATTTGGAATTATTAGTTTGGGGGTATTTTTGTTTATTTGTTGCCATTTTAATAAGTGTGCAGTGGTATCTCATGATGGTTCTAATTTGTATTTCCTAATGGCTAATACTGTTAAACATATTTTATGTGTTTACCATCTACTTGTCTTCTTTGGTGAAGTGTCTACATCTTTTGTTCATTTTCTAATTGGATTGTTTGTTTTTAAGTAGGGATTTGGAGAGTTTTTTTATATAGTCTGAATATGAGTTCTGTGTTAAATACGTATTTGCAAATATTTTCTTCCAGTTGGTGGTTTGTCTTCATATTGTCTTAACAAGGTGTTTTACAGAGCAAAGGCTGCTACTTTGCTGAAGACCAACTTATGGATTTTTTAATGGATTGTGCCTCTGGTGTCATGTGTGAGAACTTCTTGCCTAACACTAAGTCATTTTCTATTACGTTCTTTCCTAAAAGTTTTATAGTTTTATGTTTTACATTTAGGTCATAAGAACCCATTTTGAGTTCAGTTTTGTATAATCTGTGAGATTTAGGTCAAGGTTTATTTTTTTAGGCTATTGATGTCTAATTGCTCCAACACCATTTGTTAAAAAGACTATTCTTTCTCCATTAAATTACTTTCACACATTTGTCAAAAAACTGTAACTTCAATTTAACTGTGTAAACTTAATAAGCTTTCAATTCAAAATTACAAGTCCAAAGCCATTATGTGGGATATTGGAACATTTAGGAGAACTCTAGTTTTACCTTATTTAAAAGTTTTGTTAGATCCATTATTTTTAAAGTACTTTCAAGGTATCTATTGTTAGTCAGACAATTGAAGTGCTTTAAAAGGAAATTGATCATATCAAATGCATAAACACAGTTTAAAGTGTTGAAAAGTGATTAGATATATGAGATCAAAGATTATTAAATTATTAAAGATCCATTAAATAATATTGCTAAAATTTTCTACACATATCAATAGAATAAGCCTCATAAGCTGCACTTACATACTTAAAGAAAAACTAGTAGGCCTTTTAAAAATATAAGTTTGGTAAACTGCATACTAACTTGAAAAAACAAAATAACACCTATTAGAATAGCTAAAATAAAAAATAATGACAATATCAACTGTTCATGAAAATGCATAGCAACTGAATCCTTCATACATCGCTGTTTTGAATGAAAAATGGTACAATCACTCTGGAGAACAGTTTGACAGTTCCTATAAAACTAAACATATCACATGAGACCCAGTAATTTCACCCTTGGGCATTTATCCAAAAGAAATAAAAAATTTTGTTCATGTAAAAACTTGTACAGAAATGCTCATAGCAGCTTTATTCATAATAACCTAAAACTAGAAACAGCATGAAAGTCCGTCAATGGGTAAATGGTTAAAGAAGTTGTGGTACATCTATACCGTGGAATATTACTCAACAGTAAAAAAGGAATGAACTATTGACAGATGCAACAACTTGGATGAATCCCAAAGGAATTATGCTGAGTGAAAAAAGCAACCTTAAAAGATTATATACTGTAAGCTTTCACCCATATAGCATTACTGATGTGACAAAATTATAGAGATGGAGAACAGATGCATTGTTGCCAGGAATTAGGGACTGGCAGCAAGATGGAAGGGAGGGGGTATGGCTATAAAAGGCAACATGAGGAATCCTCACAGTGTAGAACTCTCTGTATCCTGGCCAGGTGGTTGTCATGCAAACCTACACATGTGAGAAAACTGCATAGAACTAAATACACACACACATGCAAATGAGTGCATATAAAACTGGCAAAGTTAGAATAAGATCAGTGGGTTACATTAATATCAATCCCCTGGTTGTCTTACTGTATTCTAGATTTGCAAGATGTTATCATTGGGAGAAACCAGGCAAAGTGTACACAGGACCTCTCTATGTTATTCCTTACAACTGCACGTGAATCTACAAGCAAGTTTTTTAAAACATAATTAAAAAGGAAAGTAAATCTCTGAACACCAAAATCATCTGGTGCACCCAAAAATAAATAAATAAAACCCTTAACAGCATCAAAAAAGATTCCACTGGGCCGGCCCGGTGGCACACTGGAGAGTGTGCCGCTTGGGAGCGCGGCGGCGCTCCTGCTGAGGGTTCAGATCCCATATGGAGACCGGTTCCCCCTCACTGGCTGAGCGCGCTGCGGGCGCAACACCGAGGGTTGTGATCCCGTTGCCGGTCAGTAAAAAAAAGACAAAAAGGAAAAAAAAAAAAAAGATTCCACTAACATAAAGATACAACCTGCAGAAATTATTCAGAGCAATGCATAAAAATATAGTATGTATTTAATAGAGTATACCTGTAGCTACTGCTGTCACTATTATTACTACTTCTATAATTATTATCATTAATTTAATACTTTGAACTTGCATTTGTTCTTATGCATGATATTCTTCCTTCAGATACTCTCATGACTAACTTTCTTATTTGATTTAGGTATCAGAATTTTACCATAGAAAACACCACTTCCTTGATCAACTTATCTCGACTAACCGTGCTCTATCTTTCCATTCTTTACCAGTCCCCACTCCATCCTTTTACCATGATTTATTTTTCTTCTTAGCACTTATGATCAAATGAAATAGTGCGTATTTGTGTTTACTTTTTTATTCTCGATACCCCATCTAGAAGGCAAGCTCTATGAGAACAGAGCTTTATCTGCTTTGTTCACTCTTGCACTCCTAGTTCTTTCAACGCGCCTGATGTGAGAGAGGCTCAGGAACTACTTATTAAGTAAGGAAACAGTGCATCAGCTGATGAGTGAATTTTGATATTAAAGACAACAATGTAAAATCTTTCTTATGTTTTAAGTAACAACTCTGATGTGTCAGAAAAATTCTAGAGAAGATGTCTTTCCAAAATTTCAATTAAAATACTCATAAAACTATTTTGAAAAGAATCTTCAATGCAATTCAGTGAGAAAAAAGATCAAGGAAATACTGTGCTGTTCTAAGGTTTGACACATTGTCCTTATGTCTAATTAATGAGTTTGCATTGAGAGTCTGCTCCTTTCATAACCTGCTCTCTTAATTTCACATCTCTGCTTCCACAAGCTATTCAAGTTTATTCGTTCTTAGAGTTCCACCTGTTAGGGTAGAAGCTCTGTTGCCTCAGACCAAGTTTGCATTCTGCCTTTAGGTTCCATATAAAGTTTCTTACTTGAAATTTCTTTTTGACACTTAATTACTTTAGGCAGGAACTTTGGAATTCATCATGCTGCATAGTAGGAGCTCCCCCACCTTTTCCTCCCATGATATTCACAAGTCTTTAGTTTTTCTAGAAAAAAACCCCTGCATTTAAAAAATATCTTCTGCGGGCCACAACCATTTTAGAGGTGACACATACTAACTTTTCTTCTGCTTCAGTTCTTAAAAGAATATCTTTTTCACCTAGCTGCACTGTGAAATGGTTTACAGCAACTGTCTCAATGAATGTATTTGGTTTACTCTTCATTGAAAGGATGAGCAAGTAGGAAAAAAAGTTCATGGAACCTATGGAGGAAGACAAATACCTACTATTTATTGAGTATTCTGAAAATTGGATAGATGTTTCAGGATATTAGAACAGCTGAGGCTCTAATAGATGGTTACCAAATAGCAAAGTGGGAATTAAAATAATTCTCACTCCAAATTATGCAGGATTTACAAAGGGACGCAGGAGAACCTATTCCATGACTGTGGAGACCTTAAGTTCATGAAAACAGTCAGAAAGGGATTCAAGGAGACTGGCAAGGAATACTGTAAAATAAAAGGTTCCCAAAAATAACATAAATTTGAATACTACTGGTAGTTAACTTCCATCCGCTACCTAGCTCTCTATTATCAAAATGCAGTTGGGTAGTAAGTAAATGACACTTGATCATTTGAAACAATGCAAGGTCAGTTTTACATAGTGTATGTTCCACTGTCTTTGCAACTTTTGTAAGCACTGTTTTTCATTGAACTCATAACAACATGACCTCACACTTTATGCATTTAAATTTTGGAAGCAAACTTTTATGTCATTGTGGGGATTTTACTATGTATCTTTGGAGGCAGCTCTTGCCCTCCTGAGAGTCCTTTCTAAACTCCAGCCTAATTCAGAGAGAGGGATGGTATGAGGAAGTCAGGATGCTCTTCAAGTGGACTAATCAAAGTGTTTGGGAGAGCATCTGACAGTTGGGAGTTCAAGAGAACCAATGCCTGATCATGCACACATCATACTGTGGACTGATGTCAGATCCATCCAGAGCAATGTGGACAGCTAGAGAAGGGCTGGCTTACCTTACTGGGAGGCAGAGCCAAAAGTGTTAGGATCACTGTGCTCTCCCTGAGTCCAGCAAAACAGGAGATACTGAGCATTCCTCTAGGGACCAGATGTGGGCCATGATGGAGAAAAGATTAGCAGGAGTTCATCCTGAGTTCTGTCTAACAGTGTCTAATAGTGCTGCCTGAAAATCTAAGGAGACTACAACAGATAGATGGCAGCAATAATTACTGGCAGATAGCAAGTGGCCTAGAAAGATGTCACAAGCAACCACAGGGCTGAGATGTATACATTAGGAAACTCTAGAGTAGGAGCCAGCAGAGAACCTCTGAACTGAAGCACCCATTCAATATACCACAAGAAAAAAAAGGTAACTTGAAAGATCTGCCAAGGGCAATAATCCAAGTCACAGAACCAAGCAATTCTGTCCCATCCTCTTAATCTCTTCTTCACTTAAATCCAGAAAGAGAGAAAGAGCAGCAAGTGAGTGTAGGTGGAAGGACTCACCTTCACCATTATAGGCTTCCAGCCTGCAGCAGATCCAAGCTAAAGAAAAAGATTAAGCCACAGAAGTTAGGAGTTTAAATTACTATACAGTATGAGACATTCCAATTATTTGAGACAATGTTTGTGACTTAAGTTTCTGCAGGACTGATTCCTGTCTAAGCTTCTGCATAATAATCTTGGGTCTGCTGGATCTTCCTTCCAAAGGCAGAAGAAGATTACCCTGACTGTGGGAGACAAGAAAATAAAGTTGCATTTTGATCAAAATCCGTGCATCACACCTGGTTACATGTACATGATATCATTTACTCCTCACAGCATCTTTGAAAGTTAGGCATGCAACTTGTGCAGTTGTGCATGGATACTTGCCCTGTGCTTGGTTGAAGACTCTGCTCTTTCTGCCTTGAAACTCTTAATAATTTTGGAACATGGGGCCCCATATTTTAATTCTGAGTTTAGCCCTGCAAATTGTGTAGCTGGGCTTCTGAGGTGCCGTCCATGTTCAATTTCTTGACCTAGATTAGAGTTATATGGGTGTAAGTTTTAACAATTTGTTATACATGCATATGTTTTATGCAATTGTCTGCAGGTATTTTATATTACACAATTTAAAAATGTTAAAAATAAATCCTTTCCCAGAAATAGACTTACTCCAGGACAGGAAATAAAAATTTAATTTCTGGCTCATGTTCTCAATGAGATGTAAAAGCATGCTTCTGACAAATAGATAAAAATAAGAAGAAATCAAATCTATTTTCTTTTTTTTTTAGGATTTGAAATAAAATCTGCATTGGATCAAACTTGACACTGTAGAACAATAAATTTTTAAGAATAAAAAGACAATTCAGAATGAAAATATACAAAGGTGAGAGAAGATAATCGACATGCAGGGTAAATGACAGGATCTAACCTATAAATAATAGTTATCTCCAAAGGGGGAAAAAAGATCAAAGGCCAATTATAGAAAGACAATCTTTCAGAGTAGAAAAAGGACCTGATACGAACAGAAGCAGAAGCTAAGATGTCTCACTGCGTTCATAGCAAATTTATTTGTTTTCTTTTCTTTCTTTTTTTTGTCTTTTCTTTTCTTTTATTTTATTTTTTGTGGCTGGCCAGCAAGGGGAAACACTTGACCTTGGTGTTGTAACATGGTGTTCTACCAACTGAGATTACCTGTCAGCCCCATGGCAAATTTAATAAGCAACATGTTTCCT
>NW_007759180.1:6071-6609 GCF_000696425.1 Galeopterus variegatus | reverse complement strand
ATGTCCTTTGGTTGTCTTCCTTTTTGAAAGATCTTCTCTCTGGGAATATAATTCTAGGTGGACAGCTACTGTCTTTCATTACTTTATAGACTGTCATTTCATTGTCTTCTGATTTCTATCATTTTTGTTGAAATATCAGCGGCCAGTCTCACAGTTGCCCTTTAAGACAATGTGTTATTTTCCCCGTGGCTGCTTTTTAACACTTTCTCTTTGTGTTCTGGTTTTACGGTGATATGTCAGGTGTGATTTTCTATATATTTATCACATCTGTAGTTTGTAGAGCTTCCTGAATCTCTGACATAATGTCTTAGACAGTTTTGAATAATTCTCAGCCGGTATCACTTCCAATATTGCTCCCACCCCAGTCCCTCTCCCCTCCTCATCCCATCCACTCACACGCCCGGTGAGCCTTTTCTCCGTGTCTCATGTGGCTCTTAGGCTCTTTTCTCTATTTTTTCCATTCTTTTTTGTCTCTATGATTCACTCTGGATATTTTCTACTGACTTATATTGCAGAGTTCACTAATCTCCATGTCCAA
>NW_007759180.1:0-1400 GCF_000696425.1 Galeopterus variegatus | reverse complement strand
CCAAACCCGTGGCCTTGGTGCTACCAGCGCTGCACTCTCCCGAGTGAGTCACTGGGCCGGACCCATTTTTATTTCTTATACACACATATATATTATTAAAAGAATACTGGGTTTAGCAATCCTCTGTCCTCAAGTCTCTTTCCCTGACAAGGACTTCCAGAAAATGGAAATAATTCTTGAATATCACAATTTGAAACTGAAGCTGCTGGAACCCATCTTCCTAAAGCTGAGCCCAGTTAACGTGAGAAGCTGATGCCGAGGTAGAAGGGCTGCAGTTTAGTCAGCGATGGCGTGGTTGACCCTGTCACTCTGGATGAGTCTGAAGGTGGCCGCCTTCCCTAGCCTCACCCCAGGGCTTTCCCAGGAGGTCTGGCCCACAGCCCCGCGATCAGCATGTGCCTGTGCTTTGGAAACCACCCTGCAGCACCAGGCCACCCAGCCCAGCCAGGCCCCGCGCAGACACGCACCTGACCCTAGCATCAAGAGAAGCCACCTCTGCATCCTTCCACGCGTGGATTGCTTCATGGTTCTGATCAACCGTGAGTTCAGGAGATCTTTGAAAACCTAACTCCTCCCCTCCACCAGACCACACAGCCACACTGTCACATGAGGGATCACTTTCAGGCAGAGAGGACGGGAGGGCAGGAGGAGCTACCTCCCGGGAACACTGCAGACACCCGAAGGACACTGCATCCACCCTTGCACCACACAGGACCGTGTTCAGATCTTTCCGGCTGTTTACTTTGCCTAAAAATTTCCAGAAGCGACTTTCCTCAGTGACAAACCACACTGTCTAAGAAGGCTTCAGGCCACAGTCTGTACAACTCCTTGCCCTCTGCAGTATTCAAGCTAGTTCCTTCTCACCATCATAATTATGGAGCAAGTAGGACAATCCCATTGTTTTACTAGTAGAAACCAACGCTTACCTACCTACTCCTGTTACCAGGAGCTCCCTGGGGCAACACGTGGGCTTCCCATTCAGGAGAGAGTTTTGTTTTATTTTAGGGTTTTTTTTTAGCTTCCTTTCTCTTTTTCTTGGGAAGTGAGGGGCAGGGGGATTTTAAAAGATTTAGTATAAAATAAGTCCCTCTTTTCTCTCATCACAAGCAAAGTCCATCCATTTGCCCTCAGTGTGTGTGGGCTGCCCCCACTCCCCCAGGCCGGCTGGCACTGGTGCCATGGGTGTGCGGTCTGGCACATCCTCCTGCGCTGCTCTTCCTCCTTCCTGTGCCTTCACTGCTGGCGACGCTGGGGTCAACAGAGCAGCCAGGGTGAGACAGCCCACGTTGCTGGAGAAATCTAGAAATCTATTCATGAAAGACTACCCGCAATAAAACTTCCTAAAAAGAAGGAACCAAAAGCTTTCCTTTTGGACCATGGCTAAGTTCTCATTTCACAGT
>NW_007759179.1:5953-6609 GCF_000696425.1 Galeopterus variegatus | reverse complement strand
CTGGAATGGGCTTTGTGGACAGAGACATCCTCTTTTTTCTTTGGTCTGTGCTGGTGACTCTCCTTGTGACAATGCACTCCAGTGGCTAGTGGACCATCTGCATGGTGGCTGTGGCATCTAGCCGCTTTTGTGGCAGTCATGGTTATTCTGGTGGCTGTGGTGGGCCACCCACATGGAAGAGATGTTTTTGGAATGCTCCTTGGCACTGGTGGTGTGCCTGGTTTTGGGGGGGTGGGTCTGGTCTCTGTCTCCATCCCTCAGGACCCTGGGTAGGCTCCAAGATGCTGGCAGTGTGCCTGGTCTTGGGAATGGGGGATCTGGCCCCTGGCTCCATGCCTCAGGGCCGCAAGCAGGCCCTGATTTGCTGGCAGTGTGCCTGGTTGTGGGAGAGGGGGGTCTGGTCCCTGGCTCAAACGCTTAGGTCCCCAGCAGGCCCTGGGGCACTGGCAGAAAACCTTACTGATTTTATTGATGAAAATGATTTTGAAATTGGCTTTAATTGTATGAAATTAAAGCAAACATAAATATATATGTATTTGTGGGGTACAGCCTCTTGTTTCAAAACATGCATATATCGTACAAAAATTCACTTAGGGTAGATGGCATACCTAATCACCTAAGCATTCACTTTTTCTCTGTGGTAAATATGGTCAAGT
>NW_007759179.1:0-545 GCF_000696425.1 Galeopterus variegatus | reverse complement strand
TATTTATGCACTTTCCTCTGCAGCTTACAGAGAACAGTGAGACGCTCCATATGAAAGAATCCTTTTTTATTTTTTTTTAATTTTATTGAAACATGGTTGATTGTACATATCTCTGGTTACAGAGTTGAATATCAATACCTGTGTCCTATATGCAGTTGACACATCATGAGAAAAGATCTAATAAAATAAATTTAAGACGCTTATTACTGTAAATTTATGTACAGTTCTTTTCCAGCCTGTGTTGTCCTGTACCTCAGACTGAAAAAATGGTGTAAGAAATTGGAAATCTGTACCTCAGACTGAAAAAATTGTGTAAGAAATTGGAAAGAGCACAAAATTAGGAGTCAAGAGATCTGGTTCTAGCCACAGCTCTGCCACGAACTAAGTAAATGACCTGGGATGAGACATTTCTTTATGTTCCCTCTGTTTCCTCCTAACAAAGTGTTTGACAGGTAATTTGTAAGGTTCTTTTTGGCATTTAGTGTCTAAGTCATTGGCATGGGGAAGGTAGGTGAGCTGCCTTCCTTGGAACTGTAGAACACGAG
>NW_007759178.1:5930-6609 GCF_000696425.1 Galeopterus variegatus | reverse complement strand
AATTCATGTGGTGGTGTATCCATCAAAAATTAACTGCTATTAAATGAAAATAGTTATTTTCTGTATCTTGAAAATATTAAATTAATTCATTAATATATCTTCTTAAAAGGATGATTCAATTAAAATAAATTAATGCAATTATTTAATTGAATTAGACAAGCTATATTATATTTAAAATTATTTACTTAACCCTCTTCCTATTTATCTTGGAAATTCCTCTCCATACTATGGAATTAGGTAATTAAAAAAAAAAAAATCTGTTTAAAGCCACTGGAGGATTAACATTATATGAAAGAACCACCAGCCTAGATTTTGGTGAAGGATGGAGGACCAGAAAATTGAACTGGTATTACATCCACCACACCATTTCTGGATTGGGAAACCAGGAGGCTTATCTGTGTTTTTGGCAGCCTTGCAGAACTCGGAGGAACAAGAGGATTAGAGTCTCAAGCCTACCAATGGTGCTGTTGATCAAATGAATTTATTTCATATATGCTGTTTTGATTTAACGTTTAAAAAAAAATCTCAAAATAATTCACCACTTTCATTGAATAAGGGGAAAAATCATACACACCTCAATAGATGCAGAAAAAGCTTACATACATTCACAATCCACTTATGATTTAAAACATTTTAAAAAGTCTTTTTAATCCAGGAATAGAAGTTATCTTTCTTAATC
>NW_007759178.1:0-991 GCF_000696425.1 Galeopterus variegatus | reverse complement strand
AAGAGTTAACAGCTCTATTTTTGTCACATATTCATCACAAAATGATATGGAAAATCTACCTTGTTATCTTTTATTTTATTTAACTTCTTGATGTATAACCAAATCTGGAGATTCAGAGTATATGAAGAATATATACTTTACCACAGATTTTTGAAATATCAGAAAAGTTATAAGATTCAATCCAAATGATTTAAAAAATGTTTTACGACAACAACTAGGGAAAATAACATTTGCAAATGGCTTATAACAAAATATTTTAAATAATACTTAAAATCATTAAGTTACATTTTTGGAAAATATTATTCAGTATCTTAATAAAAAAATATATTTTTATAGTATAGCACCTCCATAAAAAATATAAGAAAAACACAAATGGGTCATTTTTATCTGATCTATTTTCTGTGAGATTAATGTATGTAGTTCCTCGGAGAAGGAACTCAATTGCCTCAAGATTTATGAGTCACAGAGCAATGTAAGAGGGTCTCTGAAGACCCACTAATAATAATGCATATATAAATCTAGATTCTGACATCCTAGTGGATCATTTATTTAAAAATTTCAGGTAAGAAGCTAGAAAATGTAATAGCACTAACTCTATCTTTAAACTATTTGAAATCTACAATAATACTTTATTTTTATAGATTATTTTATCACAATGATAGTATAAAAATAAATGTGGACAGTATTCACTGTGGGAAATATATGACATTGTTAAAACTCACTTCTTTCTTTCTCATAAATCTCCCTTTAAATCATCACACCGTCTATCCTGAATTCATTCAATTTAAAAAGGAAATTCTTAAAGGTTTGAATTTTCAATAAACCAATGGCTTCTTTGAAGATCTCAAGGGCATATAATGATTTTAATGACCTTCCAGAGGAATCTATGTGGTAAAAATATTCTTGAATACTTGGGTCAAATCAATATTTTACTTCTGTGAAAGGTAAAGCTCAGAGACCAAGTAACAAAATTTGAAATAAAACATAATTA
>NW_007759177.1:5620-6610 GCF_000696425.1 Galeopterus variegatus | reverse complement strand
ATCTACTCTTGCATACTCTACTGGGTTTTACTGGGGCTGTGACTGTTCAATCCACTTTTCTGTTTTGCCAGCTGGCTCCTGGCTATGCTCTGTTAATAGGGGCCCCTAGAGAGGGGCTATGATGCTGGAGGAGAAAGAAGAGACTGTTCCTTCCTGGATTCTTCTAGTTCCTGTGAAAGTGACCCTAGTAACACTGCTTCATTTCAGAAGTGCCTTCCCGGAGCAGCAGGTGAGTCCAGCTTGCAGTGCTTCCAACACTTGCAGCACCGTCCTCATCTGCCCCTTAGAGATGAGAACACCTGCTGGACGTGTCTTTTCCTCAGGGGTCTGGGACCCTTCTGCAGGGCTTCTTTCCAAGATTCTAGAAATTTAATAATCTAGTAATTTTAACCTTGGTTTTTCCCAGCCCTTGGGATGGTAGTTGTTCCCTGTAGTTGCTACGTCTGTGATATTTTAGTGTTTTTCTGGCTTTTCAGTTATTTAGGTAGCTGAGAAGTACCAAGGAGATGAGGTTCATTTGGAAATATGAGCAGAGATTTTCTATCTGAAAAAAGAACTGAGACTCATCTGTGGACCTGTTGGTCCTCTCAGTTTTCATTAGCTGCAAAGGAGCCAGCTATGTGAAAAGTTACCAATAAGCATCTCTTAGTGAGACAGATGAGCTGATGTCTTCATTATGTACCTGCCTAATAATTTTTTACCAAACTCTTTCTGCTGTTTCCCGACTAGACTTTCACTGGTATGGTGATTAATAAGACTAGGTTTGGTATAGAGAGATCAGCTTTAGCCAGGACATCTGCAATCTGAATTCTGATCCCACCACTCATGATTAACTCTTGAGTATACAGATGCGTGACATGGCGTTTTGTAAGTTAGGGTGCTCTGGGGTGAATGGGGCGGATGGCATCTGCTCTGACCCATGTATAAGGTTGTGGTGGGAAGTGAATATGGCAGTATGTGAGAGGCAGTGTTTGGTTGATTTTAAAAAAA
>NW_007759177.1:3271-3920 GCF_000696425.1 Galeopterus variegatus | reverse complement strand
TATGCTAGAGGGATACAGTTGTTAAATAGTAATGTGGAAAATACCATAGCCCAAGTTATTTCTCTAATATTCTCCACACTATATGTTTACCAGCCAAAGCTTACTTGCCATACGTTTTTCTTTCAGCTACTGTTTTAAGCTGCTTTTAGACACAAGAGGGAAATAGAGAATGGAGTCAATTATCTGCAGAATTCATGCTAACAGGCAGTAAAGGCTCATTACATACTTATTAATTCATGCAAAATCAGTTATGTTTGACTTATTTGTGTTGGCTGTCTATATTGATTGGATCCATTGTATAATTGCTAAACAGTTGAAAGATGAAAGGATATTGTTCACTTAAGACACAACGCAGACGTGGTTTGTGTGTGTATATGTGATGCTTTGCTGTTTTAATTTCCACTGTAGAGATAATCAGATTTAATAAGACAATCGAACTAACTCCTGCCAAAATAACACAAATGAAATGCTTAACAGATATAGAGCCACAAAATTGCATGCCAGTCTATTTCTTGATTGAAAGGGCATATGTTCATACACAGAACCAGAAGCAAATCACCACTCCCTCATGGTGACTCATTGGATGACTATGTAGTTGTGAGCCTGTGAAGATCAGAAAGTGAACTAATTTTAGCTTTTCATTAATTTT
>NW_007759177.1:0-1395 GCF_000696425.1 Galeopterus variegatus | reverse complement strand
CTAAATTGCTGCTTTGCTGCTGATTCCCTAGAGAAGGCTTTTTGTGCAGCTCAGGTTTTAACAGTTGACTTTACAGGTACTTCTGGGTTTTGTGAGTTCTGGTACACCTGGTTTGTGTAGAAACTCTGGTCTGGGCCTGAGACTTTTCAGCAAACTTCATCCCTTTCAGTTCTATATTCCTGACCAGTCTCTATTGAGTGGTCATATGCTGATTGGGGGGCAGATTAGCTGTCCTTGCTGTGCCCCAGTGATCCCCTGTGGGCCTATCTCCCCCACTGCCCATGCTCCAAGCACTTCCTATGGGACGGGCTGTGCTCTGGTCCTTGCAATGATTCACTGGCCTCTGAGTGGCTCCTTTTTTCATTTGTCATGGATCTTCCCTCCTATGTGGATCCATGGGAACCCTATTAGTGGTCTTGCTGGCCTGGGTGCCCCCAAGGCTCTCTTCTCCCCTGCCACCTCCAAGCAACTTCATCAGAAGGGCACAGCTGCGGGTTTTGTCAACTCCTGCTCCATGTGCTCAGCAGCTCAGCCTTGAAGTGGCCAGGGCTTGAAAGGGTTGGAGCAGTTCTTTCTTTGTCTCATTGTGGCTTCTCCCACCTTCATGAACTCCGTAGGTCCCTCCTCTTCTCCTGAGCTCTAGCAGCCCCACCTTGGATGTCGTTACTTTTAAATAGTTGTAAATTGGTTGACTTGTAGGAAAGAGCAATGCTGGCAACGGTCTATTCTGCCATCTTGACTAGAAGCCTGCAGTTACATTTCTCAAAATCATTAAAATGCCAGTGATTGACCACAAAACTCTCTTTTGTGTCCACAGGCATAAAACTGTTCAAACACTCATGGCTTTTTAGATATTTTACTTACAGGTCATACCTGGTTTTTTACAGAGCCAGTTCTTTTTTCGTCAGCCTTGGTTTGGCCTGGAAACATGATTTGTAGCACAGCATACAACCCATGAGCTGAGGACATCACATGTGCACCACTGTGTCTCAGAAGGTTGAAGGGACTCTTGATNTAACTGTTTTTGATTTGCATTTCCCTGATGATTAGTGATGTTAGACATTTTTTCATATACCTGTTGGCTATTTGTATGTGTTCTTTTAAGAAATGTCTTTTGGGATCCTTTCCCCATTTCTTAATTGGGTTATCTGTTTTTATTCCCTGCTGATTTGTTAAATTCCTTATATATTCTTGACATGAAGCCCTTGTCAGATGTATAGTTTGCAACCCATTCTGTAGGATATCTTTTCACTCCATTAACAGTTTCCTTTGTTGTACAAAAACTTTTTAGTTTGGTGTAATCCTGCTTGTCTATTTTTCACTTGTATTGCTTGCGCTTTTGAGGTTTCATTTAAAAAATCCTTGCCCAGCTCTGTGCTGTGGAGTGTTTCTGCT
>NW_007759176.1:5732-6610 GCF_000696425.1 Galeopterus variegatus | reverse complement strand
CCTGGGGGAGGGGGGATTAATGAGTGAGTTCTCGCTCTATTAGTTCCCGCAAGAGCTGGTTCTTTAAAAAGACCCTGGCTGGGCCGGCCCCATGGCGCACTCAGGAGAGTGCGGTGCTGGGAGCGCAGTGACGCTCCCGCCGCGGGTTCGGATCCTATATAGGACTGGCCGGTGTGCTCACTGGCTGAGCACAGTGCGGGCGACACCACACCAAGGGTTGTGATCCCCTTACCGGTCACGAAAAAAGACAAAAAAATAAAAAAATAAAAAGACCCTGGCACCTTCTCTCTCTCTCTCTCTTGCTTCCTCTTGCCATGTGATCTGCTTGTACCTGCTGGCTGCCTGCCACTTTCCACCATGAGTAGAAGCAGCCTGAGGCCCGTGCCAGATGCAGCTGTCCCAGAATCGTGAGCCAAATAAACCTCTTTCCTTTATAAATTCCCCAGTCTCGGGTATTCTGTTATAGCAACACAAACAGACTAAAACAGGAGGTAATCCCCATATGCCATCAGCCTGGCCTCCTCGGGCGGGGCCACTGTCAGCCAGGGAGCAGTGCACAGGCAGGTGGAGCTGCGATGAAGTGCATTTGTTCAAACACGGGAAATGGGGTTAGGAAAAGCCACCGCCCTTGCTTTTCTGCGAGGCTGTTACACTCCAGCATGTCAGGAGCCGAACCCAAGCGATGCCCATGGCCATGAAAGGCCTGCAGGACAGGGCCTGGGGGAGCTGTGGGATTGTTTTGTCCTCACTGAGGAGGTAAAAGACTGATTTTTGAGGCAGTAACTGAGACATCACGCAGTAACAACATAGGGCGTCGGCCCAAGGCCTTTCCACGACTCCTCCATCACATCATTCATCCCCCAGGATGCCGAGGCCTT
>NW_007759176.1:0-208 GCF_000696425.1 Galeopterus variegatus | reverse complement strand
GGGGTGCAATAAAAAAATCTTTACACTGTCAATTTCTTGCCTAAATGCTCTATAAAGAGATAAAGGTCAAAATACTATTATTCTGCAAATGGCAAATGTAGTGTTTGATCCCAATGCCAAACAAAAGACAGTTTTAGAGTGCCAGCTCTCTCGATTGTGCCATATTTTCCCAGCAACTTCAAAGGGTGTTTCTGTACAACACTAGCAA
>NW_007759175.1:3286-6610 GCF_000696425.1 Galeopterus variegatus | reverse complement strand
TTTTTTTCCTGTGCCACTTCTGAAAACTTCTGTACATTTATGTCATGATCTTAAAGTGACACATGATATTTGTAGAAAATGGTTCCCTCTTTGGATTAGGGCTTGGTTGACAAAGGACATCACAATGTTAAATTTAAGTAACCTATTATGGGAACACATGTTTTGAATGAACCTTGAGTTTTACACTAAAGGAGACTGAAAGAAAAACAATGATGACTGGGAAGGAGAATACATTTACCTTTCTCGTCTTTGGTGGAGAATGTGTACAGGAATTAAAACTCTATGATTGATGGAAATAAAAATCCTTTACACTTGGGCATTGCCAAAAGAAGAATGCTTACAAAACACTTTTAACTCCAAAAAGAATTCACTAGCCAGCTTATAAATTTGTAGGTTAGCTCTTTAATTCATAAAAATTGGGGGCATGTAGCATATTTAAGAATTATAGGAATAGTCTTTTGTAATAGCTTCTTTTCCTTGGTGAAAGGGCAGTACTCTTGGCTGGTTTTTGTATTGCCTCTCATGTTTTACTGCGCTAGCAGAATGTCTTATTTTCCTTTCTGTGTCTCTGCAGAGGAAATTCCTGAAACCCTCTGCATCATTTCTACGAGGAACCTGAGGGCTTTTTAGGTACAGTGAGAACACCTGGCAGAAGGCAGCAACAGTGCTGGGGCAAAAGCACAAAGGGACCGAGTGACACAGACATGGCAGATTAGGGGGGCAGTTGGTCACCAAACATAATATGACACCGCCCTTTCCTGTCTTATCCTACTTTTGTTTCAGCTGAATTATTTGAATATAGAATTTCAGAAACTGAAAAAGATGATGCCTTGCCCACGGAAGCATTTGAGATAATTGTTGCAACCCATCCGTGTGAGAGATGAAATCTAAAATTAGTGAATTAATAATTTTTATTAATGTTCCTAATGTGTAGAAAAAAGCATTCCTGATGATTTCATCAAAGTATTTAGCAACTATTTACTAAAGATCTGACTATTTACTAAGCTCTGAGTGTGGCAATGTCTATAAAATGGAAAGGAAGCATCAATGTTATCAAATGCTAACTTCTCCGGAGAAATGGTGCTGAAGGTGTTCAGAAATTATTTTCTATCGTGTGCTGAACTAGTCAATGCATGTTTCATAGGAAGAATGCATCTTGAGCTGGGTCTTAAAGGATGAATAGAATATAAAAAAGAGAAGTGAGGGACTTTATGCTATCAGAAAGGTTTATTGATAAGGATCCTAATTCATAGTTTAGTAGTCGTTCCTGATGCAAAATATGTCTCCGGATTATGTCACCTCGTCCCCTATACTTGGCTGATCTGCTGGCAAAGTTGATTGGCCCACATGACCTCAGTTGCTCCCATGGACCTATCTTCCCATTCTGATCCTGGTTTTTCACCATCGCATGTCTGCTTCCCAGCAGGGCAGCAATACAAGAGGAGGTTGGATTCCAGGTCAGGAGCGAGAACTTCTGAAACCTGCAGTAGTTACATCACAAGTGGTCCTTGTAAGACAGAGGAAGCCTTGGGGTGAGCTGTTGGGCAACTGGTAACTAATGCTGACAAGGAACTTCCTGTCACCTTGGGAAATACTCATTATATAATGTGGAAACATATATACACTGAAAGGTCTAAATTCAATCTAACTGTAATTATTTCTGGTTTACGGTATTATCAGTTACTTTTATTTATTTATTTATTTATTTATTTATTTTGTGTGTGTGTGACCGGTAAGGGGATCACAACCCTTGGCTTGGTGTCGCCCGCAATGCGCTCAGCCAGTGAACGCACCGGCCATACCTATATAGGATCAACCCGCGGCGGGAGAGTCGCTGCGCTCCCAGCTCCGCACTATCCCGAGTGAGCCACGCTATTCTATATTTTCAAAATTGTCTACAAAGCACATATTTTACTTTTGTTGTCACAAAAAGAGAACTTTAACGCAGCCTAAGAGAGGTATTTAGAGAAAGAAATAGCTTAGGGCTGTATCAGCAACAACTTGTGTAACTTTCTGATTCCATGGGAACTGGCCTAATTCTGCCTGTTCCATATATCTTATATAGAAATTTTAAAAACTAGTGTATAAAAATTTATTGTGGAAGCAAGATGTAGCAGGAAAGTTTAGGAACACCACAACAAAAAGTTCCAATGTTTTGTGTATGTCTGCAGTCAAAAGGTATCTTCGAAAGGACCTGCAGTGAGATCCTACCTGTTGAGTGCTGTGCCTGGTGATCGTAATATGTGAGCTTGGCCAGGTGCTCCACTGAGGGCCAAGCAGGAATGGGAACTGGGACTGGAGGGAAGAAGGGGCTCACAGAGTTTTAATGCCACATGAGACCTGGGAACTATGCTCTGTTTTATTCTTAACAAACGGGAGCAGAAGCTTGAGGTCTACCTGTTAATTCCCTTCACGTGCTTCTGGGAGCAAAGCATTGCAGTAACTATATCTGGCCTCTTTCCCTTCCAGTTCAGCTCTTCTCCAAGCACGTGGGTTTGGGCAGCATTGTCTGCAGGAGGAGATAGGTTAATGTTATTTAAAATGAATATTCTCCAGACCTGCTGATTCATTGCAGCAACTAAGAATGAATTGCACCCGAACACCTGCTATTTTACATATTAAACACTTTTTATAATACCAAGGTCACCTTTTCTTCCCTTAAGCTTATCATTCTCATAAATGCTTCCTCCACTGAAACGCCTGCCCTGATCTTCCACCCACTGCATACACTGCTCACTCGGTCAGGAACACCCAATGCGGCCGTTCTACACCTTCATGGAAACGCCTGCTCACAGAGTTTTAATGCCACATGAGACCTGGGAACTATGCTCTGTTTTATTCTTAACAAAAGGGAGCAGAAGCTTGAGGTCTACCTGTTAATTCCCTTCACATGCCTCCGGGAGCAAAGCGTTGCAGTAACTATACCTGGCCTCTTTCCCTTCCAGTTCAGCTCTTCTCCAAGCACGTGGGTTTGGGCAGCATTGTCTGCAGTAGGAGATAAGTTAATGTTATTTAAAATGAATATTCTCCAGACCTGCTGATTCATTGCAGCAACTAAGAATGAATTGCACCCGAACACCTGCTATTTTACATATTAAACACTTTTTATAATACCAAGGTCATCTTTTCTTCCCTTAAGCTTATCATTCTCATAAATGCTTCCTCCACTGAAATGCCTCCCCTGATCTTCCACCCACTGCATACACTGCTCACTCGGTCAGAAACACCCAATGCGGCCGTTCTACACCTTCATGGAAACGCCAACACATGGATCCCACCGTTTCCTCCTCCCCTGGAATCCCCTCTCTGCCAGTGCAGACCCCA
>NW_007759175.1:0-525 GCF_000696425.1 Galeopterus variegatus | reverse complement strand
TACTAATTGTATAGGAAAATATGTCTCTGTTTTCTTATATGGATTTTGGTTTCATTTGTTGTTTTGGGTGGTCTATTTCCCCTAAAGCTAAATGATTAGTCTACTGCATCTTATTCTAAACTTTTGTCTTTTATATTCTAATCCTTGTAAAATTGAGGTGTATATGTAATGTCAGGTGCAGGTCACTTTTCCCCTTCCTTGTCTGTGTGCACACTGTCCACCGAACTGAGATCCACTTCTGTTACATGCTATTTTCCTAAACATATTTGCATCTGTTCTTGGTTTCTGTTCAGTTACACTGATCCACTTCTCTAGTTCAGGGCCTGTTTTCATTACTGTGGCTTGTAGTGACTTTTAAGATATTAGGCAAACCCTTTATGTTTAAAGTTTTCATAATTTTCTAAGATCTCAATGTTTACTTTTCTGTTCAATATTAAAATAATTTCAACTAGTCCTAAATGGAAAAAAAAATTTCTAAGTCCAGTTTTAAGAAAACATACTCAGCAATTTAAATTTCAAAAGTTT
>NW_007759174.1:5286-6610 GCF_000696425.1 Galeopterus variegatus | reverse complement strand
TATAGAAGAAGCCAAAGAGTTTTTGTTTGTATGGATTATATCTATTGATAGTTACCACATTAGAAATTAAAACTGAAGAAGTTTAAACATACTTGTATTTAAAAATAGCAATGATAAACATTAACATTAACATATTTTATGAAAAAATAACTATATTTTCCAAAGCAAAAACAATTAGGGATGAGTGTGGTATTGTTTTACAGTTTTTGAAAATCTCTTTTTTACAAATCCCTTTAGAGTCTGGCTTACTACAAGACAGCTGAATTCTTGTGTCTGCTTCTGCATTCAGGGATATCTCACACATTAAGTAACCTCAGAAAACCTTGACTGTACACTTGTAAGAAAATGAAAGTGAAAAAAAAAACAAAACATCTTAGTGTTGTTATAAAAATTCTTTTGATCTCACAGACCCCCAAAAGGGTCTTGTGGACAGACACCTAGAGGTTCCCTGACCACGCTGTGAGAACTCTAGGCCATGGGTATAGATCAGCACAAAGAGACACAAATCTCTTCCCTTGGGGACCTGTGTTTATTCTCATAGTACTAGGTTATTTTTCTTTTTTAGCACTTTAATTCTCCCACTGCAAGGTAGTCACCCAAAAAGGCAGGGACTTCTTGTTTTTGAATCTCCCTCATTATTTTATTCTTCTGATTTATATTATTAAAGATTTATTGAGTAAATGAATAAAATCAATCATTCAAAATGTTGAATACATAATTTCTAATACTATATTAAAGGCATGAACTTTATGTATAGACATGATTCCACAATCTTCGAGAAGAATGGCTTAAGTTTCTGTGGATTAGGTGCTGTAATTTTTCAATATATACCCAAGTAATTAGGAATGAAAGGCTATCTTAAAATTGGAAAACAATTGATTTGATGTAATAATATGATTTTCTTTAGAGTTCCTTAACTGCAAATCAGTAGCTTGATCCTTTAAATATGTATTTTTAGTGATTCACAATATTCAACAATATAAAGGTCTTTCATAAATGAATAACCTATCTGAATTATTATTGTTAATTGCTTCAGATATTGTGAGGAGGTGAGAAAAATCAGTTCTTTTCTTTGCATGTGAGCATAAGTAGGGAAGAGTGCTTCTAGAAATTAGTGTTGCAGAGCCACACTGTAATTATTTACCAATTTCCGTGACTTTTATTTCCAGTAAGCGTCTAACAGCTTTATATGTAGTAAACCTAAGTAGTTACATTTCCATCAAAGCGGAATAGCTCTCTGTCAACATGAAGCTGTTACCAATGTTAGCGGTTTTGTATTATATGGGTAGAATAAGGAGAAAAGGAAGGATAAGAGTGAGCAATC
>NW_007759174.1:0-395 GCF_000696425.1 Galeopterus variegatus | reverse complement strand
AAAGCAAAAACAATTAGGGATGAGTGTGGTATTGTTTTACAGTTTTTGAAAATCTCTTTTTACAAATCCCTTTAGAGTCTGGCTTACTACAAGACAGCTGAATTCTTGTGTCCGCTTCTGCATTCAGGGATATCTCACACATTAAGTAACCTCAGAAAACCTTGACTGTACACTTGTAAGAACATGAAAGTGAAAAAAAAAAACAAAACATCTTAGTGTTATTATAAAAATTCTTTTGATCTCACAGATCCCCAAAAGGGTCTTGTGGACAGACACCTAGAGGTTCCCTGACCACACTGTGAGAACTCTAGGCCATGGGTATAGATCAGCACAGAGAGACACAAATCTCTTCCCTTGGGGACCTGTGTTTATTCTCATAGTACTAGGTTATTTTT
>NW_007759173.1:6237-6610 GCF_000696425.1 Galeopterus variegatus | reverse complement strand
AATGTTCTGCATTTGCACCATCCACGACAGTGGCCACTAGCAAAGTGTGGTTATTGAGCGATGGAAATGTGGCTACTGTGGCTGAAGAGCTGAATTTTAAAAATTTAATTCTGTTTTAATTAATATGAATTTAATTTCAAATAGTCACCTGTGCGACAGCAGAGGCTATGAAGCAATTATCTTTGGTTTATATACCCTGAGAATTTCCTAAGCAGGAATGTCTCAGATTGATGCCAAAAGTTGCTCTGCAAACTGTTCCGTGTACACTCCATTTACTCCTTTTTTTTTTTTTGAGTGATTGCTAAGTGCACAGCTGCCAGATAGCCTCATATAATGGAGAGATACTTGGCTTAGAAGTCAGACAGGAAATCTA
>NW_007759173.1:0-540 GCF_000696425.1 Galeopterus variegatus | reverse complement strand
CACACAGCCTCTGTTGTCACAACTCTTTCTTGCACATTTCCTTGGTGATCCCACCCAGTCTCATGGCTTTAAAATAACATTTATATGCTTCTCACATCTATATCTCCAGATCATGCTACTGAGGACAGTCTCATGTATCTAACCGCTTCATGTTACCTCCACTTGCCTATGTAATAAGCATCTCCAAATCAACATGCCCGAAGCAGAAACACTGGTCTTTCTGCCTACCATGCTGCTTCTTCCCGAGTCTCTCCCGTCTGAGTAAATGGCNCACAAATACAAACATCCTAATTTTGGAAGGTTACAATTAAGGAGCTCGTACTTTAATAATCGTAATACTTAATATGTGGTCAACTGCTTACAGAAATCAGAAATCCTTTTTGGGGGGTGTGGGGATGGCTGACCAGTACAGGGATCCAACCCACAACTTTGGTGTTACAAGGCTGCACTTTAACCAACTGAGCTAACCAGCTAGCCCGCAAGCTAACTGGCCATCCCCCAAGAATACCTGATGCATGTACTTTTACTTAAGACTCTCAA
>NW_007759172.1:5632-6610 GCF_000696425.1 Galeopterus variegatus | reverse complement strand
CCACCCTTGCTGCCAGTGAAGCCCACCCCCGTTAACTTGGAGGGCTTGAGACTCTTTCCCTGTCAGAACCCTCTGGGTACTCTCCTGGCCTGGTCAGTAGGGGGCGCACACACTCGGGTTTTTAGTTCCAGGTGCCTTTCTTAGGTCATTCAGAATAAAGAAGAAATGAGTTCCTTCCTGCTCTGCCTCTGCAAACTCAGGCTATGAGTTTAGCACTTGTAGGATACTGGGGATGCAAAGGTGAACAGATCCTATAGGGTATCCCACCTGTGGGAAGGCAGATGTGGGACAGGTCATTGCAGCAGGACAGGAGCCTTAGAATAAGATTCGGGGACCAGGAGGGCAGCCTTGCTTCCCCAGAGGGGACTGGAAGGGGCTAGCCAGCCACGCCTCCTTTGGCCTGACCACATGGGCTCTCCTAAGTGGGCCTGGACTTTGCTTTTGTGGTGTTTGTCCAGCTTTTCAAGCAAATGATCATCTTTAACGGAGTTGACTCAAATCATCATTGATCTAAGTGTCATTGTCTGACTGTTCCTGTTCCTGGCAGCGAGCACCTTGTGCTTTAACATCCCTTAAATCCTGCCTTTCAGCATCACCCATGTCAGAAGACAGGCCCTGGCACAGGAAGGAAAGTCTGTGCCAGGATCACCTCCTCCCCAGACCTGACTGGGGAGGGTGTGCATTTCTAACAAGATCTCAGGTGATGCTGGTGCCGCTGGTCCAGGGTCTGCACTTTGAGAAATGCTGGTCTACACAAGGAAGAGGGGAGATGGCTACACTCACTTAAAAACTTGTAACTGGTCCTAATTCAATGCATGAAATATCTGTCTAGTATAATTTAGGGATGGGTTTTAGGAATGTCATGTTTGCTGAATCTTGCTCAGCAGCTTAGCTACGTGTAAATGATCATTAGAAATCCAATCAAACTGATCATTTTGAATGACTCAGCACTGACATGCAGGGTCATAGTGAGTTGTC
>NW_007759172.1:0-409 GCF_000696425.1 Galeopterus variegatus | reverse complement strand
TTTTTTAAAGCCACACTGCTCAATGTTTAATAAAAGAAAAAGAGAGAGAAATCCTTAATCTAAAGGCTAACTTATTTTTGATTGGAAATACTACTGAGACCTCTCACACTGGCAAATAATGATGATCCCAGTGCCAGATAGAATTGACTTAGGGGCAAAAAAAGAGAAAAAGAAAAAAAAGGTGGGACGATGAATGTAGAAACATTTAATGTAAGAACAGTTATCTTTAAGTGGGCCATTAGGTACCTAGCTGATGAGCACAATAGAAGAAACAAGACATCTGGTCTCACTTACTAAAAGCATTTAATATGTGCATTTGGGGTACAATTTTTGCTTTGTAGAGATACGAAGGCCTTATTTGACATTTTCTGTAATAACTACATGCCCCTTCCCATTGCACTATTCAGCC
>NW_007759171.1:5919-6610 GCF_000696425.1 Galeopterus variegatus | reverse complement strand
CACAAGATACTTGGGGATAAAATTAAAATTTATCTATGCAGAACCTCTACACAGAAAGCTACAAAAGAAGACCTTGCTCAGGGTCTTGTGCAATACCTCGGCACAGAAAACTACAAACCATTACTGAGAAAAATAAAAGAAAATGTAAATAAGCATTAATGTATATCCTATTTACGAAGTGGAAGATTCAAAAATTGTAAAAATGTTGAACCGTCCTCAAATGATCTGAAGATTCAGTGCAATCCCAAAGAAAATCTAAGCAGAAATCAACAAGCTGATTATAAAGTATATACAGAAATGCAAAGGACCTAAAATAGCCAAAGCATTCTTGAAAAAGAAAAGCAAAGTTCATAGACTCACACTACTTAAAAGCTATAGTACTTAATACAGTGTGGTGTTGATAAAAGGATAGACAAATCTAGCAATAAAACAAATAGATAAATAGACAGATAGAGAGTCCAGACATTAATCCATGTATATAAGGCCAAATGATTTCTGCCAGAGATACTACAGCAATGCAATGGGGAATGGAAATTCTTTTCAACAAATGGCTGGAACAATAGGCTATCCATATGAAAAAATTAGCGTTGATCCCTACCTACATTTTGCACAAAAATTAATTTGAGATGGATCATAGACTTAAAGGTAAAAACTAATATTATAATGCTTCTAGAAGAAAACATTAAAGAGT
>NW_007759171.1:2961-5002 GCF_000696425.1 Galeopterus variegatus | reverse complement strand
AAGCTAAAAACATTATTAAGAAAATGAATAAAGAAGCTAAAGACTTGGAGAAATATACAATACAGATATCTAACAAAGGACTTGTATACAGAATTCATAGAGGACTTCTACAACTCAGTAATAAAAAAAAGGTATCAACTTAAAAATGGGCATTAGACTTCAAAAGAGACTTCACAAAAGAGGACATAAAAACGGCCAGTAAGCACATGAAAGAGGGCTCAACCTCATTAGTCATTAGGCAAATGCATATTAAACCACAATGAGATAACTTCATACACCAACCAAAAAGGCTTAAGTTAAAAAGACTAACTATACCAAAAGTTGAGGAGAATAAGTTAACAACCGGAACTTTCATATATTCTTTATGTAAAGTGGGACAACCAGTGTGGAAAACTATATGAAAATTTGTTATTAAGTTTACTGTATATCTGTTTTATGACCAAGCAATTCCATTGCTAGGTATTTATCCAAGAGAAATAAAATGACTCCCACAAAAAGATTTGCCCATGAATGTCCATAGCTTTTCTCATAATAGCCCAAACTTGGAAGCAACTCAAATATCCATCAGCAGGAGAACAGATAAACAGATTGTGGCATAGTCATAAAATAGAACATGACTCAGCAATAAAAAGTAACAAACTGCTAATACACAATGACATAAGCAAATCTCAATAACATTGAGTAAAGAAGCCAGACAAAAATGAGTAGGTACCATGTGATTCCATGTGAGTAGGTACCGTGTGATTCATTATATGAACTTCCAGAAAAGACACATACATGTGATAAAAATCAGAACACTGGTTATGGGTGGCCTGGGGGGAAGAGGGTGTACCTGGAAAGGGTAACAGGGAGCTTTTCAGGGCATTGAAGATGTTCTGTATCTTAATAGGGGTGTGCATTATACAGGTGGATACATTTGTAAAAACTCATTACTTAAGGTTTGTACAGGACACTATGTAAATTATTCCTCCATCAAACTCTATTGAGATCGTATGAATGGCAGCAGCAGGAGCCCTATCTTTATGGGTCATACTCCTCCTGCATTCATTTTAAAAAGAGTAGCTTTGGTGGACTCTTAGCAGAAACTTCCAGTACTTGTCTTCATTTCTGCCAGACAGAACTGTCCACAGGACATGATAAATTGAGGGTGCTTTTATCCCACCTCTTCCAGTCCCAAACGTGATCATGCTGTCATTGATTCTAAGGAAGACCAGAAGCTGAGACATTATGTCACCTTCTGAGATAAAAGCAGCACAACCTCTAGGAACAATGATTGATTTTAGAGTATGACAGATACTCTGATTTTCTTTCCAAATTCCACCACTCAGTCTGAGACAAATTGCTTACTATGTCCTGAGCCTTGACTTCCAATTTTGTAAAATGACTGGACTGTCATTGTGAGGAACAGTGACAAGCTTTCTCCTTTAGTCACTTCTGTGAAGCCTTTCCTAATTTTTCTAACTCTTGCAAACCAATTGCCTCCCCAGTTACACATTTTGATAGCAGTTCTTCAAAGTTCCCATCATGGATGTAATTTTGTATGTACTTGTGTAAACATGTGATCGATGTCATTCCCCACCCCTCCTGCCCCCACTGGACTGTAAGTTCCTCCTGGGCATGGAGCATGTGCATTTTTACTCATCACCACCTAGTACAGTGCCTGCCTGGCACATGGCAGTTAAATATCTGCTGGAGGAATGATGACTCTTGATGAAAGGGAACTTTTATTGTAATCAAATCCACTCCCACTTTGGCAAAAGCAAGTGAGATTATGAAACTCTGCTGTCAACTCTTTCCTCCCTCCTCTAATAAGTTCTGATTACACGCACACACACCTCAAACTACCTTTTTCCCTGTGTCATTTCTCTGAGTTTGTTGATAGCAAACTTGTCTTACAATATCTGTGTGTAGCAAAAGAATCGAGACGGGGATTGGGGCCGGTGGTGGGTGTGTTTAGTATAGGGGGAGATTGGTCTCAAAGGCAGCCTCAGAGAGATAACCCTGCCCTTAAGGAGCCAGCAGTAGGAGACTCTGACACAGT
>NW_007759171.1:0-2671 GCF_000696425.1 Galeopterus variegatus | reverse complement strand
AACTTGTCTTACAATATCTGTGTGTAGCAAAAGAATCGAGACGGGGATTGGGGCCGGTGGTGGGTGTGTTTAGTATAGGGGGAGATTGGTCTCAAAGGCAGCCTCAGAGAGATAACCCTGCCCTTAAGGAGCCAGCAGTAGGAGACTCTGACACAGTCATTAAGAAATCTGCAGCTGTCTTTGTTCGTTCATAAGAACTTTTACACTGGAGGGCACTCCAGGCCACCTATCACTGCTTTCCATCACGGCTCGAGGTTTCATGTTTATCTGTGTTATCCATGTGTTGAGCTTGCACCAGCCTCCCTGAGTGGTTTTAGGAGCCTTATTTGTGAAACCTGCCTATCTTTTGGCAAGATTTACCTTGTTAGAAAGGGCCAACATGGCAGTATATTGTTTCTCTGCCTTCACTACTGTTTTCACTTTTTATCTTATTCTCTGCCTTCTGAACACGTGAAGGGAGAACTACTATGATCACATGGACTGGGAATGCTTGTAGCACCAGGCAGTCCTCTGCAGCGTCTATCACCGACTTTAGTGTTCAGAAGTTCAAAAATTTAGATGGAGAAATGTATCTATTTAGTTCTCTTTCAGCTTTTTATTTTGAAATAATTGTAGATTCACAGGTAGTTGCACACACACAAAATGTACAGGGAAGTTCCGTGCACCTTTCACAGCACTTTCTGTTCTCATTTACAAATGCAATGCATGAGCATTACACAATTCCAGAGAGTATGAAAGCATACAAAAGTGCGTGTTCCTCCCCACTAACAACTGAGTCAATATCCTTTTCACATTTTTTATGCATAAATAAATATATTATCAAGAATGGGATCATGCTATCTAGCAAACTTCTTTTCTTTACCTAGAACCAAAGTCAAAATCTTCCTGTGTCAGAAGCCATAGCTACCTCACATTCTTGTAAACAGCTACAAAATAAGAGAGAAAATATTTCAAACATTTCTTTTCAGCAAATATATGGCATTTTTTGGAAACCTCCTAGAGAAAAGTTAGTATAAGTTAAGAATGAGCACACTTCAATTCCAGACTCAGTTCTCTTAAATAAATAAATAATAAATAAATAAGTCATGTTCTAAGGGGAGCTCAGACTCTGTTCCTGGTTTTAATCAAATTATCCTCATCTGTAAACAAACACCTGCCTCCGGGAGGAGCTGAAGGTGGATCACATCATTACTGGTATGTCCCTGAACTTAATAACCAGTTGTTTCCATTCCTTGAAGTGCTTAATCTCCTTGTTTGGGAAAGTGAAAAGTCTGCTACTTCCCTCAAAAGTGGCTTTTTGTCCAGCTTGCTGGACAGAGCTCAGGACCTTCCTCTGGGAGCCATTAGGGATGGGAGAGATCAGTAAAGATGCAGTTCTAAGGGAAGCCACGGGAAGGGCAGCCGGAACCCTTTGCTGAGGTGGGTGGGAAGCAGAGTCTTGCCTAGAGGGTAGGCACCACCCATGGCGTGGCATCGGCTCAGCCTAGGCTTCCTTCCAAAAGGGAGCTCAAGCAGCTGCCGATCCTCTTCAGACGGCATCCCCAAGAGGAGACGTGAAGGTGGAGCATCGGGGATTGTTGCTGGCTGTTTGGATGGGTTCAGGAAACCCTCGTGCATGTTGGAACCATCTCTTCTCCACCAAGCTCAGATCCCTCAGGACCCTGACTTGAGGGGGTTGCAGCATATGATGACAGCACCAGAGGGTGAGGGGAAACAGCCCATGCAATGGCCACAGGCCCCTTCCTGACTCCTCAGAGGGGGTGGAAAGCTGGGACTTCTTCCTGCAGAGGAGAATCCCAGTGATTGCATTTCTGTGCCCCATTCCAGCTGGCCTGCCACACATTCTCTGTTTCCTTCCTGCTGTCCATGGTCTCTGCAGAAGTCTCACCTGAGCTCTCCTGACCTGAGCCCTGTCTCATGTCTGCCAGGTCTGGGGAAGTGATTGGGTAACTCGTGTGACTCTTCTACTCTTAACCAGTTCATAAGGGGTAATAGTCACCTCCCACTATTAGCTGGACTTGTTGCCATTCTCCCATTTTTCCTTTTTTGGATCCACCAGGACCCCCAAGACTGAACTCCAGTCTCTCTCCAACAGCCCCCACACCCGAGGCCTGCTCTTCTACTTTCTATAACAACTCTCTGGCCCCAGCCCCACTTCTGAGGTCAGTCATTCACTTGACAGCTGGTCGCGTTTATGTGCTGGCCTCTCGTCATGCACGATGAGCCAATGCAGACCTCCCTGGCCCTGCCGCCATAGAGCCTGTGGTTTAGAAAGTTAAAGTCTTCATCAGTTTTTCCTTGGCCTTCTCAGTTCTCCATTCTCAGCTTTACTAATGCAGTTAGTCTCTATGTAGTCTCCGGCACATTAAAAACAAAACCTAAAAGCAAAAATCTCCAAACCCAAATCTTAATCTCATCTCTCTTCCTGGTGGCCTGCAGAGGGGTGATGTCATGAAGAGGTGAGAGAGCAGAGGCTTAGTTTTAATGCTTTCAGAGACCATCCGTGTGAGCTCCGATAAGTCACAGTTCCCTCACTTTGAAAATGGAGTTGGATGGGCCGAGCCCGTGGCGCACTCGGGAGAATGCGGCGCTGGGAGTGCAGCAGCGCTGCCGCCGCGGGTTCGGATCCTATATAGGGCTGACCGGTGCGCTCACTGGCTGAGCGCGGTGC
>NW_007759170.1:6190-6610 GCF_000696425.1 Galeopterus variegatus | reverse complement strand
ACAGCATTTCCTACCACACAGAATCAGGGATGTTGAGTCCATAAATGATCTCACGGTCATGATCGTTACTGTTAGGGTGGTTGTGTGTGAGAAAATTAGAGGTAAAAGAAAAACAAATCCCCCAATCCAAACGTAACTGTCTCCTTGAAACCCTGTGCCACTGTCTATTCCATTGCCGGACAGAGGTACAAAGGTAGTCCGAAAAGTCGACATTTAACATCATCATTTTGTGGCAGAAAGGGGGGGAAAGATGCTATTTTGAAGGTATTTGGAGGTACATCCAGTTACCACTAATGCATCTTCATTGGGATGAGAGGTTGAATTAATTAAACTGAACCATCATGAAAGAGATGATGAGAAGCTCAGTTCACACCAGCTCATAGCAGTGGCGTGCTGTCAGTAGCTGGGCCAAGGCTGAGG
>NW_007759170.1:0-743 GCF_000696425.1 Galeopterus variegatus | reverse complement strand
TTATGTGGTTAAGGAAAAGTTAAGCCTTCTGAAGTTAGCACCTGGCTTTGAAATTGTGAATAGGACTTTTTATAGCAAAAACACATTTATACAAAATGTATGACTTTGTATGAATTTTTTTTTTTTTTTGGAAGGGCAGATTTGGCTCATTATTATATAATTACTGACCTGTGATTTATCTTCCAGGACTCTTACAAGAATAGATTTTGACTTCTGTAAAAATATGGCCCATTTGGATTTGTAGCTTAATTTATCTGTCTACAACACCGACACAATGAAAATTTCCTCTCCTAGTTTCAGAACTATGTCCGTTTTGGCAGATACTGAGCACACGTGCTATCACTTCTCATTTTTGCACCCAGGGCAGACATCGCTAATCGATCATAGCCCTCTTTCCTGCTGGGAACAGATGCAGCCTGCCGATACTTCTCAACAGTTCTCCAGGCTGCCACTACTAAGCAATCAACATTGGCATTCAAGATGAAACGCCCTTGCCATCCAGAGCGATAATCACACAGAATGGCAACCTCACAGATGTGATTCCCTGGGATAGCCAAAATGCCAAAACCTATTGTAACTGCCTCTTCAAAATGTGCATTTAATATTTTCTCTCCCTCCATTACAAATAAAAAGAATAAAGTCAAGCAAAGTAATTTCTGTTTGGGAGAAAAAATTTTGAAACCTTTGCATTTCTTTGTGGCTACAAGATCCAAATTGTTCTTGCACCAAAAGAGCCATCATTG
>NW_007759169.1:6247-6610 GCF_000696425.1 Galeopterus variegatus | reverse complement strand
GTGTCCTAGAGCCCAGGACTGTTGGCTAGTTACTGCCACCCACCACTCCCCAAAGGAGCATGTGGCTTCCTGTTTCCTAAATCCTCCCATCCAGGCTGTACTTGGATGGGCTGACAGTGTCTGCAGCAACCTTCCATGACTACTCAGCACGTGACGAACATGTCCTGGGGGTGCTTATGTTCTGTTTGATGGCAGAGGCCAGGTCTATTATAATTTTTTTTTTCCGTTTTGTCTTTTTTACTGACCGGTAACGGGATCGCAACCCTCAGTGTTGTGTCCGCACCGCACTCAGCCAGTGAGCAGGAACCGGTCTCCACATGGGATCCGAACTCTCGGCGGGAGCGCCGCTGCGCTCCCAAGCGG
>NW_007759169.1:0-525 GCF_000696425.1 Galeopterus variegatus | reverse complement strand
ACTTTATTCTAATTATAGGAGAGTGATCATTATGCCATCTACTAAATAATTTCCCGTAGAAAATTGAAATCCATTTGCTGCAGATCTGTTACTCATGATCCCTGACATAAAATTGTCCAGTTGGACTGATCATATATGATTTAGAGTTTTGTCAATTAAGAAACACAGCAGACTGAATTATCATGAAAGCCCTCTTGTTCAAATCATCTAGAAATCTGAATAAAATGTAGGTTTTAAAAATGTCAATACATAGCTGAGTTCTCAAGAAAGAATGGGAAATAACAAGATGCCAGAAATTTTAAAAGAAATGAAAATTGGATGGGGCCGGCCCGGTGGCGCACTGGATAGTGCGCCGCTTGGGAAGCGTGGCGGCGCTCCCGCCCGAGGGTTCAGATCCCACATACAGACCGATTCCCGCTCACTGGCTGAGCGAGGCACGGGGGCGACACCGAGGGTTGCGGTCACGTTGCCGGTCCCTGGTCCGGTGCGGGGGCAACACTGAGGGTTGCGATCCGTTGCCGGACA
>NW_007759168.1:6172-6610 GCF_000696425.1 Galeopterus variegatus | reverse complement strand
CCAAGTCAATGAAGAAGCCATTCTCCTCTATCCTCCTTTCTCTTCCAGTCCCTTCTCAAAAAAGACATTTGGGATGCACATAAAGGTGAAGGGTAGACAGTGAGATAGAGGAAAAGAGCAAGAGAGGGACCATGTGTTTCTCTGTGTGAGGGATAATGGAAAATACCAGAAAACTAAACCTGCTTCCTCCTATCCACCCACCCCAATCACTGAATGACAAGTCCATGTTAATTTTACTATCAACAGATGAGATTCATAATTCCAAAGAATCAGGGTGTGGCAAAAAACAACAATTAAACCAAGAAGGAAGGAACATAAGAGACCAATTAAAATGTCGATTATATGCATGAAAGTTTATTTGATAAAGAATTGTTAGCGTAATTTCAGCTGTAAAAGATAGAATTTTTTTTTGTCCTTTTTGAGACCGGCCGCCCCGCG
>NW_007759168.1:0-849 GCF_000696425.1 Galeopterus variegatus | reverse complement strand
CAGTGACTAAAGATGCAGCACAATTTCTGATAATTTAAATGTGGATAGAATATGCAATGAGAATCTATAAAAATTACTTTAACAAAACAACAAAAATATTACCATTCTGTCAATGAAAATATTGAACAATAATTGCACTTGTAAATATGCTCCCTCTCAACTAAAATATTTTTTAAATCGAAATGTACAAAACAGAAAACTTAGGACATGGTTTTTCACATTATAAAAGGCACTACGCAATTTTAAAAATTCATTTTAAATGATTCCATTTTCAAAAAATAATTTTTTCCCCAGAAGTTGATGGCTCTGCTTAAACGACATCCCTATCTGAGACACAGTGACATGTTCTATTTGAGGTCAGTTAGTACCTATTAGCAACAACTAGAAGAAAAGGATATTAACAACGCTGTCTGTTTTTCAGTTCATTTGGGAATTCATGCCAATACCATTTATTCGCTAGCCAGTGCAGCTGAGACTGCTCAAGCTGGATAGGAGGCTGAGATGTAGGACTCATACTAGATATACTATGGAAAACCTGCCATCTGCAGAAAACAAATACGAAAGTTGGTGTTAGGACCCTCTCCAAATTTAAATTCTGAATTTCCATAAACACCACCAGAGTCAAACACATGCTAACATATAGCCAATCCTAAACTGCAGCTCCATATTACCCTTCTAGGACAGACTGAGCCAATTGGTTAAAAGGGCACTTGCATGTCCCCAGCAATGACAGAAGCCTTCTTATCTGACTGCCCGCAGCCCTGGAGGAGCTGAGGAGCAACATCAAGGTCATATGAGAGGACAGGACACTATGCCCCATAGCATACATATTCTTAAGTTTGAATTTTG
>NW_007759167.1:2449-6610 GCF_000696425.1 Galeopterus variegatus | reverse complement strand
TATAGTTTCAGAGGCTGGGAAGTCCAAAGTCCAGGTAAGACATTTGGTGAGGGTCTTCTCTGGTTGTGGCTTTACAGCAATGCAGGGGTCTCAGATGGTAGAAAATGGCAGATCAGAGAGAAAGCTAACCATCTCAGTCGACTCCTTTTATAGCCATCAAAACCACACCCATGACCACCATTAATCCGTCAACTTATTACTCAGTAAATGGATCAATCCATTCACTAGGCATAGTCCTCACAATCCAATCACTTTTTCAAGGGTCCACCTTTCAATTACCATAATAGGATTTCCCATCCTCCCAACAATCATAGTGGGAATAGGCTTGTAATACATAAAATTTGGACGACCCAGTTCAATCCTCATCACTTCACATACCATATAATTCACTCATTTAAAGTGTACAACTTAGTGGGCTTTTTGTATAGTCACAGTCAGTTTTAGAACATTTACCATCACCTCAAAAAGAAACCCCTTATCCTTTAGCTGTTACTCCCCTATACTCAGATCTGCCACTCCAGCCTTAAGCAACCGCTAATCAACTTTTTTTCCTATAGATTTGCCTATTCTGGACATTTCATGTGAATGGAGTCATATGATATGTGGTCCATTGTGACTGGCTTCTTTTACTTAGAATAATGTTGTCAAGGTTCACCCATGTGGCTGAATAATATTCCATTGGATGGATATACTGCATTTTATTTGTCCATTCATCAGTTGATGGACATTTGGGTCACTTCCATCTTTTGACTACTAGGAATTGCTATGGGTTGAATTGTGTCCCCCAAAGGTTCATGTATTAATCCCCACTGTATCAGTGTTGATGGTGGGGAATTCTATTTTGGTAATTGAAAGGTGGAGCCTTTAAGAGGTAATTAGATTTTAAGGACCATTCCCTAGTGAATGGATTGATTCATTCATGGAGTAATAAGTTAATGGTTTAATGGGTAGTAATGAGCGTGGTTTCGATGGCTTTATGAGGAGCCATTAGCTCTCTCATGCTCAGCCCATTCTCCATGTGATACCCTGCTTCACTGTAGAGCAGCCACCACCAAGGCCCTCACCAGATGTGTTCCCTGGACTTTGGACTTCCCACCTCCAAAACTGTAAGAAATCAATTTTATTTCTTTATAAATTGCCCAGTTTCAGGAATTTTGTTATAAGCAACAGAAATGGACCAATACATGAATAATGCTCTATGAGCATTCATGTACAAGTTTTTCTGTAAATATCTTTTTATTTCTTTTAGGTATATACCTAAGAGTGGAATTGTTGGAATTCTATGTTTAACCATTTGAGGAACTGTAGAGCTACAGCTAGGTCTCACAAACCCCTTGAGCCCATTCACAAACCCTTCACATGCAGGTCTATGAGCTAGGTAACAGGAAAAAAGTCCTTGGAGCCATGGTTGAAGAAAGAATAGTGTGAGACACTAAATAACAAGTTGACAGAGTCCTTGTTTTGGAATTACACCAGCAAGGCTGGCTTCCCATTTGCCTGTCTCCCCCTTCTCTCTCTCTTTCAGATCTGACCTTTGAATGAAACTGGGATCCTCAGAACTTTGTAAAGGAGGAATTTATGCTCTTACTTTGCTGATAAGTAGTTGGCCCTGAACCTTCAAATATCCATGACATCAGAAAGTGTTCTATAAACAGCTTTGTACCAGACTTAACTGGCTTAATCAGTATAATATGTTATTTTTACTGGCTTATAAAAAGAACCTAAAAATAAACTAAGGTGCTTCACAGGTCAGCAGCCTGGGAAGTCTTTCTAACCTCATAAGTATGACTCGTCATTAATTCCCTACCGTCTCTGCTCGGGTACCAGTCCTCTACAGAATAGTCTTTGTTTCTAGATGAGAGCTCTGCCAACCAGCCATTCAGAGCCTCTGCTTCACACACTGAAGAACACAAGAATAGCAACAAGCTAAAAATACACGGGCATGCATGTGCACTAACTCCACCCCCACACAACTTGTTTATAAAGAATGTGCTGCACCACCCCCAACCAGACCTGTGACAAGGGGGCCTGACTAAACTCTATTTTCCTCACAGGAACTGTTTTCCAAAGTTGCTGCGAAATTTTACAATCCCATCAGCAGCATATAAGGGTTCTGAGTTCTTAACAACACTTGTTATTTTATGACTTTTTAGTTCTAGCCATCCTGGCAGGTGTGAATTGGTTACCCACGGATTTGATTTGCATGTTCCTGATAGCTAAGCCTACTGAGCATATTTTCATGTGCTTCTATTGATAAATTTGGTTATTTGTCATTTATGATCTGGTTTTATGTGTTCTTTGAATATTCTAGATATGTGGGCTGGCCAATAAGCTCAGTTTGTTAAAGTGAGGTGTTATAACATCAAGGTCAAGGATTTGGGTCCCCATACCAGCCAGCCACCAAAAAAAGAATATTCTAGATACAAATCTCTTATCAGATATATGATTTGCAGTTATTTTCTTCCATTCTATGGGTTGCTGATTCACTTCCTTAATAGTGTTCTTTGAAGCACAAAAGATTTATTGATGTTTAATTATTTATTTTGTAGTTGCTGTTGCTCATGCTTGTGTTGTCATATCTGAGAATCCATTGCCAAATCTGAGGTAATAAAGATATATCCTTGTGTTTTCTTCTGAGGGTTTTATCATTTTAGCTCTAACATTTGGGTCTTTGATCCACTTTCAGTTCATTTTTTATTTTGTATAGTGAGTCCAACTTCATCCTTTACACAGGGCTATCAATGTGTCCCAGGCCATCTTTTGAAAAGACTATTCTTTTTACATTGAATGGTCTTAGCACCCTTGTTGAGAATTAGTTGACCACATGTTTATTTCTGAGCTCACAATTCTATTATATAGATCTACATGTCTATACTTTTGCCAGTACCACACCATCTTGACTATGTTGCTTTGTAGTAAGTTTTGAAGGTGGGAAGTGTGAGTCCTTCTAGTTTCTTCTTCTTTTTTGAAATTGTTTTGGCTATTCTAGATCGATTGCAATTCCATATAAATATTGGAATCAACTTTTCAATTTCTATAAAGAGTACAGCTGGGATTCTTATAGGGATTGCCTTGAATCTGTAGATCAATTTGGGTAGTATTGTAATCTTAACAATAGTGAGTCTTCCAATTCATGAATATGGGATGTTTTCCCCTGTATTTATATCTTCCTGAATTTCTTTCAACAGTGTTTTGTAAACTTCAGAGTATAAGTTTTGCAGTACTTTTGTTAAATGTATTCCTAAGTATTTTATTCTTTCTGATGCCATTATTCATAGATTTTTTTTAAATTTCATTTTGGATTGTTCATTGCACATGTATAGAAATAGTACTTATTTTTATATTAATCTTGTATCCAGCAACATTGCTGAACTCATTTGTTATAAATAGACTTTTAGTGGCTTCCTTAAGATTTTCTATATGCAAGATCATGTCACCTGTGAATAGAGATAGGTTTTACACTTTCAGCCAGCTAATTAACCTAGTATGATATTGTTACTCTCTCCCTCTCATATTTCTGTTCACCACTGCAGCACTTAGAATCCTGCCACTCTCCTGCTCCTAACAAAAGAAAGGGAACCTCACAATTGTCTTACCTCAGTTAAGGAACTTTCTGTACCTCATTCAGATTTATTGGATATTCCAATTGAGAACTCTGAACTAATATTTTTTGTTGATGGGTCATACCTCAAAACTGAAACTGGAGTTTATCTAGCAGAATAAGCTGTCACTAATTTAGGTTCTTTTTAGAATATAGTCCTCTTCCTGAGGTAAAATTATCCCTGATGGCAGAACTCATTGCATTTACTATGTAGAGCTTGTCAAACACCACAGTAAACATATACAGATAGCAGATATGATCAGGAGCAGTACATAACTTTAGGATGCTTTGAAAAAAATATTTCCTAACTTCACCCTCATCAAAAATGGACAAGTTAAGGAACTTATAGATGCAGTACTACTTCTTAGAGATGTGCCTATGGACTGAGGATCATGCAAAGATAGTGTGAGAAGTGATAATATAGAAGAGATAATATTGAAGTGAAGGAAAATGCTCTAGAAAATCATTATACCAAACAAGCAGCCTTAACCAAAGCTATGTTCCTAAATGAACCCTCAAAGGATATATCTCTGGAGGAATTCAAAACGACTGTTACAAAA
>NW_007759167.1:0-1891 GCF_000696425.1 Galeopterus variegatus | reverse complement strand
TTTTTCAGGTTATGTGTCACCTGTCCACATAATCCTAAAACACTGTAAAAGTAGGAAAGAGCCAGGAACCAAGGCCTCAAGGGCACTTTGGACAACCTCAGATGGATTTTATCCAGCATATACCCTTTATGAGATTTGAATATGTTTTAGTTAGTGCATGTCTTTTTTCAGGATGTGTTGAAGCACTACTGTGCTGAAAATTTAGTCTTCACAGTCACTAAGAGCTGCTTGACTTTGTATTTCCAACCTGAGATATCCCAATTTTTATATCAAGGCACAAACTTTATAGGAATCATTATAACAGAACTCCATTAGGCATTATCCCTTACTCAAAAAATACACTACGCTTACCATCCACAATCACCTGGAAAGTTTGGTTCTGGAAAGAACCAATGGCATCCTTAAATTTAAATTAGTAAAACTTCCAGAAACCCTTGAGTTTCCTAGCCAGAGGTACTCACAGAATCTCATGGCCATATGATTCACTCCCTTGGGGACATGTCAGTTTCCTCCCCTAAGTACTGGTAACTACTGGTAACTAAAAGGCCCACTTATTTAGTAATTTTACTTCCAATACTAGGCTCTACTCTGCTGTATGAAGGCGTGGCAAAATATTGTAAAGGGCTTATACCCAGTCTTATCATTAATAGGTCAAAGCCACCTTCCCACACCATCTTCCTAAACAGCCTCTTTATGTTAAACCATGAAATTTTGTCTATTAGAAGAGACATCAGAGAAAAACTGCTCTTGATCCTCATTGTAAGGGACCTTATCAAGTACCATCAACAACAAATGCAGCAGTGAAACTGTGGGGAGTTGACCCTTGGGTACACGTTTCATAACTAAAGCAGTATTTACAATTGACGTAACTGGAAGGTTACTACAATAGAGGAGCTCAAACTGGGGATTCTCCAGGATATCCTATTCACAGCCTGACCTTCAGAAGTATACAGCTGACCCAAGACTCATAACAAATGACTGAATAGTGAATAGCCTCTGCCCAAGATGTCAGACCAAGACCTCTGTAAAAGTCTTGTTTTGTTTTTCATCTGCTTGCTTATAATCATTCTTCTTCCCATTTTCGCATTTCTATAGACCCTTAGTTGTCATCCACCCACAATGTCCCTTTCTCTCTTTTCTTTCATCTTTATTATAATTCTTAGGTATGTGTTGGGAAAATTAAAGTTTATAGTCTTGTTCAGGCTTCAGAGGCATTGCTAGGCCTCTGACCAACAATGACCCTACATGGGCTCTTTGCCAGACTCTCAGAAACTGAATGCAAGCCTACAGGACGGGTGCCTAGTAACCACTAGATGAGAAGGAAATTAAGTCCTGGATCTCCTTAGACCTTGGGAACCTGGCCAGTTCCCTGGGCTGAAGAACATCCCAAAGACTTGTGAGAAAAGATCCAAGTGTTAATGAAATAATCACAGCTGCATGTTTGCACACAGATTAATGTTATCAGTCTGAGGCTGGGTAATATAAGCAGGATTTCCCAAAACCATTCTCTGAAGTCTGACCCATGGAGTGGACGCACTGCCTGGGACAATGCCAACTGGGACTCCAGGTTGCTGTTCACAACACTTCCCAGCACTGCTTGGATCTGGATGTAGGTGTCTCCCCAATTTGGTGATGTAAACACTATCTAATTCTTTTTCTCCTTTTTTAAATATGCTTTCATAATCTTGCTTTCTTGCTTACTCACTTATTGCTGTATCTTAATAAATATCATAAACTAGCTTATTAATGTGACAAGTTACTGCTTTTACCAATGAATCCTTTGAACCTAAATGAAAGTAAAAACTTTCAGCAAAACAGTATGTCAGAACATACTCATTCTAATGCCATTCTTAGATTTTCCCAAACAGTAGCCACTATCCTCAATCTTACC
>NW_007759166.1:6393-6610 GCF_000696425.1 Galeopterus variegatus | reverse complement strand
ACTGTGGTGGTGAATTGTATTTACTTACACTGAGGTTGGCTGTGGAGTGGCCCTGGTTGCTTCTGTGGTGGTGAATTGTCTTTGCTTGACAGTAGGTGTGGTGGTGGTAATGTTAAACCTCTCTGGTTTCTGTTCCAGAGTCTGTGGCTGTAGAATGAGTCCCTAGCACCATGTGGTTCTGCTGGGCTCACCTTTGCAGGTCAGAACCTGTGGGTTG
>NW_007759166.1:0-1468 GCF_000696425.1 Galeopterus variegatus | reverse complement strand
ACACTGAGGGTTGCGATCCGTTGCCGGACACGAAAAAAGACAAAAAAGGAAAAAAAAAATGTATATATATATATATATATATATATATATATATATAAATGTTTGCAATAATCTATTACAAGCTTTTCTATTATTCTGGTAACTCACACTTTCATTTTGACATATATGAATTTGTGTATATATTTTCTCAATATGTAGAGACACTCAGGATCCATGCCATCTACCCATATACAAAACAAACAGAAAACTTTTCCACATTTTAATTTCCCTTCTCCTGCACATTTCTCAATAGGAAATTAATATCTTTTCTTATTCTCCTAAGGATATTAATCATTGCTTTTATAAATTTGTGTGTTCCACTGAATCTGTTCCCTTGTATGTTATTATGATTAATGATGTATTTTAACTTATTTCTAACATTGTAATTTTTGCTTTGTGTTTGCCCACTTATGATGAAATAATCATTCTTTCTCTCTAGGTTCTTTGTCAAAAATTATTGAGCAAACTAAAATCAATGTTTTTTTCTCACTACTGATTTTGTGCCTCATGTATTTGTACTCTTGAACACTTTTATTTTGCAAATAAGTTTTTTTTTTTCTTTCTAACTACACATAACAGAGAGGGTCTTCTAGATGCAAAAATAGTTTTTAAATGACCTAAAAATATTTTTAATTGATCCTTAATTTCAATGCTAGATTAGCTTTGCTAAATGTTACATCCAAAATAATTTTACTTTAGAACTTTGAATGTTTCTTCCAGTGTCTTCTAGGTTTTTTCTCATTTTCTAAATACTGTAATAAGAGGTCTAATGCCAAAGTAATCTTAATTTCTTTCTAAATTTTTTTTGATTGAAGAGTTTCATTGATTTCTGAGCTAGATGAATGAAATTATTTAACACTGTAAAAAGCTTGGTGAGATTTTAGAATTCCAAAGGTAAGGAGAAAATTCTAAGATCTCCCAAACAGAAAAAAATTGCAAAGTTTTTCATTTAATAGAGAATTTTTTTTCTATTACTTTTTGATAATTTCTCTCTTCTATATTCAGTAGTCCCTCACTATCTGTGAGGGATTGGTTCCAGGAAATGCCACAGAAACCAAAATCTGCAGATGCTTAAGTCCCTGACATAAAATGGTCTAGTACCTGTATAGGTTATTTATAATACCTAACAGGAAGTGTCCATTATGGTGGGCTTCAGGGAGGAGGGGGCTAAGTTCCACCACCCAAGGGGGACTTTGCCTCACTGGCAGTGCTCAGGATCTTCTCTTAGTATACCTAGTTGCCTGAAGTACCTTTGCTGCACTCTTTGTCACACCATGTTCTACTCTAGTGGTGGGATGCATAGAGAGAATGCCAGGACACCCAGGAAGTCTGGAAATGTTACTGATAGAGGTGTGGAAGTCTCCAAATATAACTGTGGGACTTCCAGGAAGATGTCAAACTAGAGGTGCCAAGGGCACATTCCTCCCAC
>NW_007759165.1:0-6610 GCF_000696425.1 Galeopterus variegatus | reverse complement strand
GTCTCCCGAGGCACCAACCCACTCCCCGCTGCTGCTAAAGCAACCCGGAGCAGCAGGTCTTTGCTGGGCCAACAGCATCTTCAGAATCAGAGACCAGCATAGTTTTTGAGTATGCATTTTAAGCGCTTGATATTTATTTCCCAGTATTTGATTCAAGCTCCTCTCATTATAGAGATACGGGAACTGGTAGAAGCTTCAGGAAAGACTAGAAAGGGTGGGGATGGCATCCCACCTCCTAGGTTTGATGCCCCACCTGGGTGTCAGAACCTCAATCCCTAGAATTTATACTGTGCTTAGCACCCACAGGAGCCATAGATAAGGCACTCCCATTTACTGTAGTCACTTGGCTTGAAGTTCCCTTTTTATTTCGGAATCTCAGGTTTTCCCTTTCTTGTTTTCTTTCCAAGCCCAGTTCTATAATTCTTTGATACCCTTTCCCCACAATTTCTGTTTGTCATGAAAAGGGGGTCCTTGTGTCATCTCAATCTAACCTATTCCTAGCAGCCTCCCACACATTGCTTTTGTAATTTAATGAGACAGGAAAAGTCTCTCTTCCTTCATTCCCCCACACAGTGCTTCATGTTTCCTGCGGTAGTTTAAACAGTTTTTCAATTTAAGTGTTGTTGAGACAACACATTTTTATAACCATGTTATTATGTTGTTTATGACACATCTAAAAAAAAACCATTTGTAGGTTTTCCTTGCTAAAGTAGAAGAGAAAAAGAGGCTCCAGGTGTGGTTTAGAATCAGACAGAGTCCAAACCTTAGCCAAACTGTCCAGCTCTATAACCATGACTTTGGAATGTAAGCTCCATAATAAGAGCTTGCGCTGTGCTGTCTCGATCCCCACGGAATACCCTGTGCTTGGCACAAAGTAAGCCAACAATAAATATTCACTGAATAGATGAAAAAGCAAATAACTTTAATTCTCTGTATCCTCATCTGTAAAATAAGTGTAACATTAATGCTATAAGTAACACTGCTAACATCGTTAGGTTGTTGTGCAGTTTGGAGGTGGTTTGTGTAAAGTGCCAGGCACATCATTGATGCTAAAAATACTGCATATGGTTCTAGAAAAGGGAGGAGCATGGCTTGATTCAGAGTGATCAGTGTGGATCATGAGAGATTTTATAACTGGACTTTTTTATGCCTCCTATACTTGGCGAATTTCCCAATCATTTGGATCATTCTGTCCACCTCCATACATGTTCAAATTTATCTACATCTCTTTGCTAAGAAGGCTGTCTAAATGGAACAGAGCTCTCATGGCCCTGCAGGGGGGCTCTTGTCTTACTGTCCTTCATGTAATGCCCTTTTGTGCACTCCCTTCCTCACAATTAGTGCTTGTTTTTCTTGGCATCCCTGCATTTAGAAGGCAGCACCTAGCCTGCTGTCTGCTGTCATCCTTAGCTTTCCCTCAACATCCTTTAACTGCATCATAATGGTCAACTTGGAATCAACTCTTGCCCTCCCTCCTTCACTTGTTCCTGCAACTACATTGTCTCCTCAACTTGGGGCCACTGTGGAAATTTTTATCCTTCAGTCGCTTACCTCTGTTATTTGCCTTGATTTTTATAATTTTAGATCTACGTTGGCTTAGAAGACCGTGATGAGGGGAGTTTGTTTGGTTTACCCTTTTTGATGTATGCACCGATTTTCAACTTGGGAACAACCCAATTATTCCTTTATTGACTGTCTACCACATGTCCATGGCTCTACTAGGTATGGTGAGGGTACAACAAAGTCAAAGTTTCAATCTTTGACTTTGAGAAGAATACAGTTTTGTTGGGGAATGAACCACAGGTGGCATTATAGGATGATAGCAAAGAATGTGTAATCAAGTGGAATATTATGGGAGGACTCAGACTATGAGTGCTGCATGAATTCAGAGAAGAGAGAGATCATTGTGGGCTGGAGTCATCTGTGGAGCCTTATGAGGTAGAAGGGTCTTCAACTGAGCCTTGAAAGAGGGGGAAGATTTGAACAGGTAGGAGAGAATTACAGATGTGGGGCACAAGTAGCCTCAAAATGGTGTCCCTGTGGGGTAGAGAGGAGACTTGTATTACAGAGCAAAATTTATGCTGGATGATTACAGAAGGCCTTAACAGGATGAGAGGCACTTGTCTCAGAAGAAAGCGTATAAAGAAGCAGATTGGGGGAAGATTTGAACAGGTAGGAGAGAATTACAGATGTGGGGCACAAGTAGCCTCAAAATGGGGGTAGAGAGGAGACTTGTATTACAGAGCAAAATTTATGCTGGATGATTACAGAAGGCCTTAATAGGATGAGAGGCACTTGTCTCAGTAGAAAGCGTATAAAGAAGCAGATTTCAGAAGAAATATTTCTGTGCCAATCTAGATCACCTTTGGTCTTCTAGGTATTATACTATCCACCAACCTACATAAATGTCATACCCACACCAACTGTTCTAGACTGGCCAGTGTCAACTGGAGAGAATTCTCTCTCTATCCAAGACTTCTCAACATCCACACCTTAAATAGAAACCTTTACTGACTGGGTTTTTGAAAGGGTTTACACCATCTTCTTTAGCTAATTCTGGCTATAGCTGCTGATTATACACAGCGCTGACAATTGTCCTGAGTGTACCTCCTTTCCTTGTGTGCTGTCTGTGTCTCTTGAACCAATTGCAATGGTGAAGGAATTTGAGGTACTTGTCATTTGGGCCAGAGAACAACCTCTGCCACTGTACAGAAACCATGTATTTCAGGGCGTTCCCCACGAAACACCCTCACATGTGCCCTGGCACTGCAGTGGCTGCAGGGTTTGCTGTCCACTGTCACATGAGCTACTTGAGCCCTAAGAGTGACCAAGTGCAAGCCAGCCATTGCTTCAAAGTAGAACAGTGAAGAAAGCCATACTTCTTGTTAGATGATAGCTGATTGTAAGAAATACAGTAAATATAGAAATGTAGTAATATAGTTCCTTACTGCTTTTACTTTCCTGATCCTTCCTACCCCTTATTCTCAGGGGAAGCAAATTCAAGTTTTATTTGCTCCTAAGAATTGTCAAGGAACAAAAAATAGTTCCTCTCTCTGTATAAAGATATCTAAAGTGATTTCCACGGGCAAATGTGTCGTTTAGGTAGTAACAGGCTAAGATGAATCAGGAATATTTTACACTGAATTTTGCTAAGCTGCTATAATACCTGCGGTGAGAAGCCATGCTTCACCCAGAAGACTCCATGGGATGTGAAGTAGCTCAAAGAGCTTTTCATGAAATCCTTTGGTTTTCTGTCATTATAATATTTTAAGAGAACTGATGTTGATAACAGGGAATAATAATATAATAATATGAAGTTCCCCTTGTTTGAGCTGGAGGATTTAGGAAAGGGTTGTCCCATGTTTTATTTGAGGAGTCTACATGGTATAATACAAGTGATCAACACACATGCACACACGCACACACACACCACGCACTCTTGACCTGACCTTGCCCTGGTAATTAGGAAAATGGCCTGATAGCTTAAAAAGATACTGGAAAGATGACTCAATAAATATCAATCAATTGATAAATTAACAATAGCAATAATAATAAAGAAAGAGATATATGGCATTTCCACACCTTTCCGACCTTTGTATTTTATTTGCAATCTTAACTCCTTTGTTTTTCTCCACTCACAGTGACACCATAAATGTTGTCGGCAATGGCCAAAATTTGACTCGTGCTGTAGTCTAAAGTTTTTTTTTTTTTTGGTGGCTGGCTGGTATGGGGATCCAAACACTTTGACCTTGTTATAACACCGTGCTCTAACCCACCTGGGCTAACCGGCCAGCTGTCATCTAAGTCTTGACTCTGCCTGATTTCATTACCCTTTCCTTGACTGCAAGTAGAAAAGCAATAGTGTCACATGCCAAAGCTGACCAATGCATAGGTGCCAAGGCCGTTTTTGAGAGTCCCCCACCCATTCCAGGTGTGCAGAAGTTATGAACTGGCCACACATAAAGAAACTGCTTGGACTACAGGATACACACCATTGGACTTTCAAGTCATGGACATGCTTTAGGACCGGATGCCTGACAGTCGATGCCAGAGCAGCGTCAGCCCCAAAATGGGATGCTCGGGAGACCCCGAGATGCTTTATTTTGCTGTACCTGGGATCCTAGCTACATGAGGCACGTGGCAAATCTCAGGGATAGCAAGTTACCTTTGGGTTGAAAGTAAAATCCTCCTTCTTATGTAACAGATGGTTGTGATTATTACTTTTGCTTTAAAAAAATGTGGGAGAGGGAAAATAAGACCATCAGTTTTGGAGGAAAGAGAAAAAATTGAATGTTAAGATCTGAACCTAACTCCTTAGATGCTGAGCAGAAATTAGGAGAAATGACCTATTTTTTTGAAAATTGCTGTTAGTTTTTGTTATGTTTCAGGTTTGTTTTTGTCCTAAATAGAGGTGACTCTCGGATCATCGACAGGTGTTTGAGCAACAAATTTTTCGTTTTTGGTTTTCGTATTCCTGAGTATAGAGCCTGCCTGATCCCAAGCCTCTGACTTAGGAACGCGCGCTCACACTGTACTTCTTTTCAACCAAGTCCACCTCTCCTCCTCTTCCCCCAAGTCCCGATTTGCAGTTCATGCCCCAACGCTTTAAGAGTGGTTGGGGAGGGAATTAAAAAACTCTTCGCTGTGTGGTTTTGTGCTGACTAGCAGAAGAAAAATCTGTTTTTATTGGAGGAAGAAAGTGTATGGTTAGATAATGGTTAAATAAGAAAAGTATAAAATGTAGCTGGCTAGAGGGTTTGAGGAGGTTTGCTCATGCAGCTCTGCGTGCTTCATTTATCTATTTACTGAGTGTGTGTTGGCCTCTGTACCAGCACTGTTTCAGGATAATGGTTAAATAAGAAAAGTATAAAATGTAGCTGGCTAGAGGGTTTGAGGAGGTTTGCTTATGCAGCTCTGCGTGCTTCATTTATCTATTTACTGAGTGTGTGTTGGCCTCTGTACCAGCACTGTTTCAGGTTGCTTGGAATCCATGTGAGCAAAAGACCAAGATCCCCGTTCTTCTGGAATTTCACTTCAAGAGCAGGAGAGAGACACTAGACATGGACGTAATAAGTACATTAGTTGTGTGTTTGAAAGGATAAATACTAAAGAAAAAAGGTGCATGCTGAGTGCGGCAGGGAGACCAGGAGTCCCCAGGGTGGGGAGGAGTTGCAGGATTGCACAGGATGGTCAGGCTGAGTGGCGTCAAGAAAGTGAGGTCTGAGCAAAGACCTGAGGGAGAGAACACTGGCCAGGTAAAAATCTGCAAAAAGATTGTTCTAGGCAGAAGGAACAGCCAGTGTAAGGCCCCAAGGTCGGAGCACATCCAACATGTACCAAGGACCCCAAGAGGCCAGTGTGACTGGAGTTAGCACACCAACGAGCAAGTGAGGTGTAGAGGCAGTGAGGGGACAGACCACACAGAGCCCTGTAGACCATTGAACGTCCTCAGTTTTTACTCTAGGGGAAGTGGGGAACTATGCAGGTTTCTGGGCAGAGGAGCGATGTCACCTGACTTAACATTTTAAAGGGATCAGTTCAGCTGCTCTGTTACAAATAGGGTGTCATGGGGCAAAGGCAGGAATGGGAACCATAGACAGCTATTGAGTAACCTGAACCGGGAGCAGATCGAGGCAGTGGGCAGTGATGAGGTTCTGGAGCATCTCGAAGGTAGAATCAGCTTGGCATCCTGATGGATTGGCTACTGGGTGTGAGAGAACGAGAGAAGAAGATGAGACTCCACATTTTTTGGCCTGAGCAACTGGAAGATGGAGCTGCCATCATGAAGACAGGGGATGCTGAGGTTAAAACAGCCTTTGGGGGTAGGACCAGGAATTTGGTTTTGGACACACTGCATGTGAGATATTTATTAGACATGCAAGTGAATATCTGATAGTAGGTATTGGATATGAGTCAAGTTTGGGGGAGAGGCTGGACTGGAGAAATAATTTTGAAAGTCATAAGAAAATGGATGGGATTAAATCCTTGGAACTGGATGTGATGGAGAAGGGATGAGATCCAAGAACTGTGGCTTGGGGCACTCCAACATTGAGATGTCAGTAAATTGCAAAGGAGACTGAGAAAGTACTGCTAGGGAAATAGGGAAGTGGGAGGAAAACTGAGACTTTGGTGTCCAGAAAGCTATGCTAAGGAGGAAGGAGTGATGAGCCGCGGTCAGTGTCTTAGATGCAGCAGGCAAGTGAGGACTGAGGGCTGACCACCCAGTGTAGAGTCAGAGACAGCAAACATAGGCCCCCTTATTTTTTTTGAGGATTTTTACATAGAGGAGAGCAAAGAAACAGGAAGGTAGATAGTGGAGGAGGAAGTTGGGTCAAAAGGATATTTTTAAGATGAGAGAAATAGCTACAGGTTTGTATGCTAATACGTGACAATAATCCAATAGAGACAGAAAAAATGATGCAGAAGAGATGGGATGGAGTTGCTGGGATGCTCTGAGCACCCTGCTGGCTGCAGCACGGAATAGCTGCTTAGAGATTTAGCAGCCATCCTGGGTCATGAGGCGGCATGCTAAGGCAGGCAGAACAGCAACATGGAAGGAGCCTGGATTCCCAGTCATCACGGAGCTGCCACACAAGCTTTGGGCTGCCTA
>NW_007759164.1:5928-6610 GCF_000696425.1 Galeopterus variegatus | reverse complement strand
AGTTACAGGCTTCATTCAGAACTGGCACACAGGGTCACTCCCTGTGTGTGCTGTGGGTCACAGCAGTTAGAGGCCCACCCTGATTCAGGAAGGTGGGGAAAGAGACCCCAGCTCTTGACGTGGGCAGTGAGGGGTGTCAGGGCCATCTTGTAGAAGAGCATGTGAGATGGGAGGTATCGTTGCAAACTTCTTCGGAAAGTATAACCTGTCATAAGATTTACAATCAAAATTGGATATAGAAATCCCTGTGAACATTTGTATTATTGTAGCACATGAATACATTCTTCCAGTTTGCAGGTTGATTCATTCATTCATTCAGCTTTTTATCTAGTCTGTGTGATGTGTTGTGGTCAGTAAGTGGCATGACAAGGAAGAAGGGTAGGGACAGAGACTGAGGGCACAGGCAGTGGTTTAGGTAGAGAGAGATGAGCACACGAGTGATGCATGTGGCGACAGCTGCTTTGCACACGGAGGGAGGCTAGCGTGTGAACAGGGACGGTGAGCCTCGCGGGGGACAGCTGCTCTTAGAGCTGCCAAGGGACAGCATGGGACCGGCCACCTCCAGTTGTCCTTTCTCAGCTCTGAGCAGATGACGGACTCTCACCCTGTGGGCCATGCTCAAATAGCCGAGGGTTTCTTTGGCCAGAAGGGTCCCTAAGTCTGGACTTTTGTGCCCCTCCCC
>NW_007759164.1:0-335 GCF_000696425.1 Galeopterus variegatus | reverse complement strand
AATTTAGTTTTTAAGTTAACACATAGTGAAATTGGTTTTTCTGTGTATAGTTTTATGAACTTGAATACAGGTATAAATAGATTCGTGTAACCACCACAAGAATCAGGCTACAAGGACCGGACCCCCTCCCTCAACCAGGCTCACTGCACCAGTGCCTCAGGGCCTGCCCGGGGACCCGGGCATGGAGAAGGGGACCAGGCTCCCCCCCATCAGGCTCACAGCACCAGAGCCTTGGGGCCCGCCCAGGGACTCAGGGTATGGAGCCGAGGATCAGACTCTCCACAACCAGGCACACTGCCAGCACCAAGGAGCATGCCAAAATCATCTCCTCCATG
>NW_007759163.1:6041-6611 GCF_000696425.1 Galeopterus variegatus | reverse complement strand
CTTCTGGTTTCTGGTACAACTTTCAGTCACTAGTTTGAGGTAATTCGTACGATTACAGATACGAGTGAGGATTTGGGGCCTTAGCAGGCAGAGAGTAACCGACTTGCTCGATCCCTCATATTTTGCAAGAAGGAAGCCAAGAGGATGGGTCAGAAGCAGTTGGTCATGGTATATTAATGAAGAGCAGAGTCTTGCAGATTTGATTACCATTGCTTTACCAAAAAAATATATATATACATATATATATATATATATATATATATATTTGTATGTTTTAGACCTTATTCTTTTTTTTTTTTTTGTCTTTTGTCTTTTTCCGTGTCCGGCAACGGATCGCAACCCTCAGTGTTGCCCCCGTACCGGACTGGGGACCGGCAACGGGATTGCAACCCTCGGTGTTGCTCCCGCGCCTCGCTCAGCCAGTGAGCGGGAACCGGTCTGTATATGGGATCCGAACCCTTGGGCGGGAGCGCCGCCGCGCTTCCCAAGCGGCGCACTCATCCAGTGCACCACCGGGCCGGCCCTAGACCTTATTCTTATACCTTTACACACATATGTATTTCTGCATAT
>NW_007759163.1:5018-5340 GCF_000696425.1 Galeopterus variegatus | reverse complement strand
TATGGTGTGAATGACAGGTGCACAATGAAGTTGAGTGATGAGTGAATTCATCTGCACTTTTGCTAGGCATAGTTTTCTTCTTTATTTACCCATTTGTGTACTGACATCTGAAAGTACTAATTCTGTCTCATGCATGCCCGGATATTTATTTTGGAGTTCGTGTGATCTCTTAAGGACCCTCATATACTGAGTATACTCAGGATGATATTAAACAATTGGCATTATCTGCATATCATTATTTCATCGATGTAATTTCTTACGTTGTCCTGTCACTGTTATCATTCCTCTTTCTACTTTCTCTCTTTCCCCCTCACTCAGGAGG
>NW_007759163.1:2496-2985 GCF_000696425.1 Galeopterus variegatus | reverse complement strand
CTGGCTTCTGTCTTTCCTCTGAAGCTTCATCTCAGGCATCTCTTCATGTGTTACTCGAGGGTAGCTGAATCCCAGTCATTTATCTTTTTGCCCTAGCAGTTCTCCAGTACTGTTCGTAGATTCCAAAGGCTCCAAGTCCTCTCAAGCCTCATTGTTCTGCCACCATTACTAGTTCCACTAGAGGAGCACCCATCACACTGGTGCATNAGTGGCTCCTCCAGACCTTTCCCTCTCTAAGTCATCGTCCTTGCCTTGAACTTCCTTACCTGTGGGAGATGATCTCACATCCACATTTATTCACAACTTTGAGATCATCAACATGCGAGGTTTTTCTAATATTCTTTCCTGTACCAAAGTACAGATACTGGGTCTTTGTTCTTCCTTCCACCTTTGCTCCCAGCCTGAGGACAAAAGTGTCTCTGGCCTCTTCTCTCACATCTGCACTGGTTCCTCTGCCTCTGCCTGCCTTGTCTCTGGCCTCTTCTCTCA
>NW_007759163.1:0-609 GCF_000696425.1 Galeopterus variegatus | reverse complement strand
CTCCATAGAGAAGAAGAAAAGAACAGAAGAGATAGCATCATGCACACACAGTTGTGGGGAAGAAGAAAGGAGCTAATGGGGCATGGATACAGTGACAGTTCCCTCTACTTGCCATAAAGCGTACAGAGAAAGCTTCATTTCTTTCTGTAGTGAGCAAATATGGTCTAATAGAGTACAGGGTAGAAAGGACTATGCAATTAATAATTCATATGTGCTGAGTAGTTTGGGGAGTGAGTCTGTAGCACTGCCAGAAAGTCACTTTGTTCTAAAGACAATGAGGAATTTTATCCTTCTCTTGTATTTTTAATTATTACTCTGATTTACCTTGGCCATCTTTTTTTCTCTTATATCTCCCTTTGGGTTGTTTTTGTTTTTGTATTTTAAGACCCAGGAAGATTTACTGGGTCCATGCAGAGGGTTTCTAGTCATTCATCCCAGCACCAGCACACAGCTGGGTTGAGTCCATGTCAAGGTATGTAAACTTCAAAAACCGAAATGAAACCAACAAACATATTTACCTCACCAGATTGCAGCAAGCTTGATTTTGTTTTTTCCTTATAAGATTTTGGGTATAGAATGAGGTTCACCTTGGAGATGGCAGACTAACCA
>NW_007759162.1:6340-6611 GCF_000696425.1 Galeopterus variegatus | reverse complement strand
AAAATCACACCAATGATGACTACTAACTAGACATGTGCGGCTAAAGGACAGAACTACTGGAAAAGCCTTAAGGACAAGCCTTAAGGCACACTGAACAGATAATAGGTTATAGAAATGTAAGGGTCATTTATCCCCAGTAAGGGAACATCACGGAAGATACTGAATGCATAGATTCTACAGTGAGGGACCATGAAGGTGTGGATTGTGGGAAAAACAGAATAAATAATTTAGTCAGACCCCTCACCTCAGGTCTGGTTGGGGTAGCACAGCA
>NW_007759162.1:0-1131 GCF_000696425.1 Galeopterus variegatus | reverse complement strand
CAGAATGTTTTTGGAAAAATCTAGTACTGTCAAAGGTGAGGAGAAATGTGTATTCTCAATCATTTATTTGAGAAACATATAGCCTTTTTAGAGTGATTTGAGAATGTATATCAAAAACCTTAAAAACATATTCTTCTTGATCCAGAAATTTCATTTCTGGAAATTTATCCTAAAAAATTTATCATGGATTCGAGCAAATGCATACATGGTTATTTGCTAAGGAGCTGATCACAACAGCAAAATAAGCAAAAACTTACATACTGTAGTTAACAGAGGATAATATTTGAACAAATTGTTATTAAATTAATGTTTAATAAACCGTGGTATAGTTATACATTGATATAATAGAAAATAAAGCTATTAAATGGAAATGAAGCTATTAAAATCATGATGTAGAAGATTATTAATGGACATGGGATATTGCATATGATTCACGAGGTATTGCTAAGCTCATTCATTCAACGTTTTAAAACAGGTATCTATGAAGCATCATCTCTGCACCAGGCACTGTCCCCGGGACAGTGCAGAGAACAATCCAGGTGACATCCCCTGTTGTGGAGTTTATATTCTAGTTGGGGCAGCTGACAGTAACTAAGATAAATAAAATACGTATTACGTTAGTCATGATTGCTAAGGTAGAAAAAAATGAAAGGGGAATATGGTTGTGGAAAGAAGTGTGTGAAAGTTTCATGGGGTCCAAGAAGGTCCCATTGAGGAAGGGACATTCAAAAAAAGGCCTGAAGAAGTGAAGACCTGGGGGCACAGCAAGTAGAGAGGCTGTAAACAAGGAGTGTCACCGCGAGCTCACAGATGAGCAAAGAGACCGCGAGGCTGCGGCAGGGGCGAGAGAGGTCCTGAGGCCAGGGCGGGGATGCGAGAACAGTGCAGATCAAGCAGGACCTGGGAGGTCACAGTACAGACACCAGCCTTTACTCTGAATGAGACACAAAGCCATAGACGACAACGGTGAGCACAACCCACGGAAGACACTTAACGGAAGGTGACGTTTGCACATGTAGGCATGTGTTTTATCTATTCATTCATAAGAGAGTGGAGGAGCGAGAAGAAGACCAAAACCCAACGTTAAATAATATTATCATACTACTCATATAATATTATAATATTCTTTAT
>NW_007759161.1:5850-6611 GCF_000696425.1 Galeopterus variegatus | reverse complement strand
TATACGCTACAGTTCTACCTCATTACCACCCTGTTTTGTCTGCTCTTGCATGAAGTTGCATGTATATGTGCATACATTCTTACAAATACTAACTTAATTTAAATTTCTACTTCCTAGCATTGATTATTTTCCTGCTTCGATGCAACAAAACTTCTTCATATCATCACAGATCCCTCCAAAATCTGACATTGTCATGAATGACAAGCCAACAGAACAGGCTATGTGATAGGAAGTGGCCGGGGGTAGATGGCTCCACCTAAAATGCAGAGGATAGGAGTTAGGGGACAGGAGTGCCCTTCTTGAGGAGGGGACACTTGAATTCATGCCTGAAAAAAGAATGCACGCTCGGGGAAGAGGCTTTCAGAAAATACACAAGGTCTGTGTATTAGTCATGGTTCTCCAGACAGACAGAAACAGTGGGATATTTATATAAATATATGAGAGGGGGTTTATTAGGGAAATTTTTCTCACGATTATGAAGGATAAAAAATCCCATGATAGGATGTCTCCAATTGGATGCCAGTAGCATGGCTCAGCCCAAGTCAAAAAACCTCAGAACAGAGAAATTGACGCTGTAATTCTCAATCCAAGGCCAAAGTCTTGAGATCATGGAGGTACCACTAGAGTAAGTCTTGAAACCCAAAGGCTGAAGGGTCTCGTGTTCTGATGTCCACAGACAGGAGAGAAGAGTATATCTCAACTCCAGGGGATGGAGAGAGATATTCACCTTTTCCTCTGTTTTTGTTCTCTCTGGGCCCCTG
>NW_007759161.1:0-1307 GCF_000696425.1 Galeopterus variegatus | reverse complement strand
CAAAGGAAAATTCTAGGCCAATATCCTTGATCGACATACATGTGAAAATTCTCAACATGACACTAACAAACTGACTCCAAGAGCACATCAATAAGACCATTCACTGTGATTGAGTAGGCTTTATCCCAGGGAAGCAAAAAAGATTTAACATGCAGATCAATAAATGTGATACACCACATTAGCAGAAATAAAGACAAAAACCATATGATCACTTCAGTTAGACAAAAACCATATGATCATTTCAGTTGAAAGGAGAAAAGCATTTAACAAAATTCAACATTCCTTCATAATAAAAACTCTTAACAAACTACGTATTGAAGGTATGTAATACAATACAGTAAAGGCCATATATGGCAAATCCATAGCTAACTGCATACTGAATGGGGAAAAGCTGAAAACTTTCCCCCTTAGATCAGGAACAAAACAAGGATGCCCACTCTCACCACTTCTACATGACATATTACTGGAAGTCCTTGCCAGAGCAATTAGATGAGAGAAAGGCATAAAAGACATCTGAATTGCATAGAAGTAAGATTAGATGAGAGAAAGGCATACAAGACATCTAAATAGGATAGAAGTAACTCAAACGATCCCTGTTTGCGGACAACATGTTCTTATATATAGAAAACCCTAAAGACTCCACCAAAAAACCATTAGAACTAATAACCAAATTCAGTAAAGTTACAGAATACAAAATCAACATACAAAAGTCAGTAGCATTGTTATATACAAATAGCAAACTAAAAAAAGGAAACCAAAAATACGATTCCTTTTATGATAACTACAAAAAAATTAAGTACCTAGAATAAACTTAACCAAGGAAGTGAAAGACCTCTACAATAAAAACTATAAAACTTTAAGAAAGAAATTGAAGGGCCGGCCCGTGGCTCACTCGGTAGAGTGCGGTGCTGATAACACCAAGGCCCCGGGTTCGGATCCCACATAGGGATGGCCGGTTCGCTCACTGGGTGAGCGTGGTGCTGACAACACCAAGTCAAGGGTTAAGATCCCCTTACCGGTCATCTTTAAAAAAAAAAAAGAAAGAAATTGAAGAGGACATATAAACAGAAAGATATTCCATGCTCATGGATTGGAAGAACTAATATAGTTAAAATAGTTAATCTACCCAAAATGATCTACAGATTTAATGCAATCTGTACTGAAATACCAATAACAATCTTCACAGAAATAGGAAAACCAATCCTAAAATTCATATGTAATCAGAAAAGACCCCAAACAGCCAAAGGAATCCTGAAAAAAATGAACAAAGCTAGAGGGATCATACTATCTGGCATCATATTATATTA
>NW_007759160.1:5932-6611 GCF_000696425.1 Galeopterus variegatus | reverse complement strand
ACTACTGCCTAAGGTGATAGACAGAAGTTGGGGAAAACAATAAGCTAAACAAAAGGCTTGAGGGGAAGGCTATAGAATGAGATTTTCATAAAGGTTTGAAAGAACTCTGACATATTCCTGGAAATCCAGAAGTCCACATATGTGTGCAGAGTGGTACACATGCCTAGGAAAGACTTTAAAAGGCCCTACGCCTTCACCTCCAGCTGACTTTGAGGCTCTGCAGAGGCAGCAAGTAAAGGCTGTCACAGAGCTGTAAACTTCCTGGCTGAGTATAGAAGGCATGACCCAGCAGGCACATGAATTTCCCCAGTAGAGACTGGGAAAAATTTTGGTTCTACATATTTAAGAAGATATCTGTCTAATCATCAGCTAACCACTAAGCTAACAGAACAGACACCGCAGTGACCACACATAAAAAAGAACGTATGTTTTACAGAACTAGTTCAGAAAAGTCACTAAACAAATAAGCAACAAGTACAGTAAGCAACAACAACAAACCCTGTGGAGGAGAAAGAATCTGATTTCAAGAGTTGCCATATCATATCATTTACACTTCCCAGTTATCAAAAACAAATGTAAATATAAATAAAGATGAAAATATGGCTCATAACAGTTTTTTTTTTTAAGTAATCAATTAAAACTGTTCCTGAAAACACTCAGATGCTGGACTTTTTAGACA
>NW_007759160.1:0-390 GCF_000696425.1 Galeopterus variegatus | reverse complement strand
GGATACATTTCTAGAAACATACAACTTATCAAGACTGAATCATGAAGACATAAAAATCTGAACGAACCAACAAGTAAGGAGATTGAATCAGTAATCAAAAACCTCCCCCAAAAAGAAAAGCCCAGAACCAGATGCCTTCACAGGCAAATTCTACCAGACATTTAAAGACAAATTAAAACCAACCACAAAAGACCCCAAATAGCTAAATCAATGCTGAGCAAAAAGAGCAATGTTGGAGGCATCACACTACCTGACCTCAAAATATACTACAAAGCATACAAATCAGCATTCTTCTGGCATAAAAACAGATACACAGAACAATGGAACAGAATAGAGAACACAGGAATAAATCCATGTATTTACCTCCAACTGATTTTTGCCAAAGCACCA
>NW_007759159.1:906-6611 GCF_000696425.1 Galeopterus variegatus | reverse complement strand
TTAAAGGTTACATTCCAAAAGAGATAATGAGGCTTTTAGAATTTAAAAACAGATGTCCCTCTGCCCAATGTCATCTAAAAATGGATGTCACAGCAGAGTTTCTTGCAAACAGACTAGCTTCCATTCATTTGAGAGGACACAGAATAAGAATTTGTCAAACTGGTTAGTGTTTATATCCTTAAGTGTCTTTGAAGGCTTTGACTTACAAATGTTCTCTGCCTTCTACTGTAATTTTGTAACAAGATGCACAAAATGTAACCACAAGCTGGGTGCTCTGTATCCTCAAAATACTTGTGTCAAGCTTCTCTCACTCTCACTCTATTCAAACATTTCAATCTATTGAAACTTGTGGCCTCTACCTTTAATTTCACTCTTAACCAAAGTTGAACATAAGAATATAGCACTTATTGCTTTCTGTTTCTATGCATTATATTTATTGATGTGTAGGTATTCTACTTCTTAAGTCCCCAGTACTCTGTTGTTTACTGGATCCTACCTATCAAACTAGTCGTCTTTCACATCAAGGTGACAGTGACTACATATGGGTCACTGCTCTCAGGAGTCTTTGCTTTTTTCTAACCCTGCCTCTACGTTAGTCCTTTGCCTTCTCTTCTGATTAAATCTGACATATTCTTCAAGGACATTATTTCCACCTTCTCACTGAAGCCTTCCTTAGCCACTCCAGGTAGAACCAACCTTTCCAACTCTCACGTTCCCACAATGACAACATTATGTGCTGACATGTCTGTCTCTCTAGCTAGAATATTTGTCTCATGATGGCAAATTTTTTTATTATTATTAATTTTTGTGCCCATGGTCTACAGCACAATTCATAGCACATATGAAGTGCTTGGTAAAAATTAATTGAATAGGGCCGACCCCATGGCTCACTCGGGAAAGTGCAGCACTGGGAGCACAGTGGCGCTCCTGCTGCAGGTTTGGATCCTATATAGGGATGGCCGGTGTGCTCACTGGCTGAGCGCGGTGCAGGTGACACCAAGCCAAGGGTTGCGATCCCCTTACCGGTCACGAAAAAAAAAAAAAGAAAGAAAAAATTAATTGAATAAATAAAACAATGAACAAGGAAAAGGATTCCAAGGGGAAATTCTGGTCTTAGTCAGAGTTGATTAGTCAGATTGATAGTCTGAGTCAGTCTATTCTGACTGATAGAGTTAATATAAGTCACCAATGACTAGATGGGAGGATATTTTGCGTGAGTGGCGGGGGCAGGTGTGGATGGAAAGGCATCCTCAAGCTCCCCAGCACAGCACTGCCCCCTGGCCTTAGAGGTGAGTCTCATCTTCCAAAACAGGAGCTTTCTAGAGCCATCTTCTTGCGGACTGTTCTCATCATGGTTCCACAATGTTTCCTGAGATCACTCCCACTTCCACCAGCTCAAATTTCCTGAAAATTCACAGAATAATTAAACCTACACCATGGAACCAGAAATCAGTTATAACACAACAATGTGATTTTTTTTTTTTTTTTTTTTTTTTTTTGTCCTTTTTGAGACCGGCCGCACTGCGCTCAGCCAGTGAGCGCTGTGAGCGCACTGGTCGTCCCTATATAGGATCCGAACCCCCGGCGGGAGCGCCACTTTGCTCCTAGCGCTGCACTCTCCTGAGTGCGCCACGGGCTCGGCCCCAACAATGTGATTTTTAATAAAGTGTGGCAGATGAACTACACAGACTATCCCCCTTCCTTCTGAAACCCCTCCAAAAGGAGAGAGGGAAAGCCTGTGAACCCTCAAGTACAAATGCCAGAGAGGAGATCACAGTATTTAAACACATCTTCAGGAGAAGTGGCTGGCAGAGAGGTAGCTGTTTTAGCAGAGGAGAGGAACTTAAAAAGTAGTGCCTGCAGCGAGGGAGCTGGGGAGGAGCCCGTCAGCTTGTGTCACAGACCCCTGGTTGATGGCACTGAGAAAGTATGAGACACATGCGAGCCATGAGCCCAGATGGCTTTTGTGTTCTAAGATGATTGTATGGATTGATTAATCTTACTTAAAAAAATTATTTTTTTTTTAAGGAACAAATTATCCAGGTGCCCCAAACCCACCTATGTAGTTAAGACAATAATACACTGGGACTCTGCATTGCTGCACTTAAAGTTTCAAAGTTCTCCCACAAGTGTTGTTTAGTTTTCCCAACATCACTTCCTACACAATTTGTGACGTCTGACCCTCCAGACACCTCTCTGAGGTCAGCAGGTAGGTGAGGACACAGGCTCAGAAAGGTTCATCTTTCTGGCTAACCTGGCCCAAGAGCTCCCATTTTTTACTTTCTGAAGGACAAGCAATGCTGGAACTCACCCTCCGGGTTTCTCGCCTCCTCTGTGGCCATCCGTGTGGGGGTGGGGAGTCGCCCCGGGCAGGCTTCAGTGCTCACTGCACGAGACTCCCATCCTTCCTTGGGACAGGAGCACTGAATGATGAGCCCACCCAGGAAGACCTATTGACCTTCAAAGAGCTGCCCTCTGATGGGGGGGCCTCTGGGACCACTGAGCAGAGCCTTCCTCTGGGAGGTGAGGCTGTCGTGTTGAAAGGAGGGCACTTTAGCCTGCCTGAGGCTGAATGGGCTGCCTCGGTCAGTAGAACACTGATGAGTTCTGGACCCCTGAGAAAAACCTCTTTCTCGATTCCTTCTTTGTTCATTCCAGTGTCCACCTGTGAATGACCCTGTAGACAAAGACCCCCCTTCCTGGCTGGGCATCCTCAAAGTTTTTGAACAGTGATGACTCCTTTAATCCCCCTCCGTCTCAGACCGGGTTCTAACCACTCCTAATCACTCATCATTCCTCGTGGGTGCAACATGAAGAACTTCATGATGCAATGACCTCACCTTATTTCTCCATGCTTTGAACTTGATTTCTGTCTGGTCTCTGTAAGGTCTCCTCTATAGTCTCCATTGACTGCTGGCTCTGAAAGGGACGGGACCTTCTTTGTTCCACTTGATCAGTGCTGAGAATTCCATGACCAAATGCTCACTGGAAATGACGATGTCCTCTCATAGTGTCTCCTGGCCCTATAATGCTGGTATTGACCCTTCGCTCCCTCCTCACCTCAGGGGTTAGGGTACTTGAGCTCTTCAGTGTCTGGTTGGGAAGAGGTTCTGGTATGAAGTCAACTGATGGAACAGGACAGAGCTTGGATTGATGCTGCAAGGAGTGTCCAAAATAATGAACTCAGGCATGAGCATTTCTGCATAAAATGAGCATTCTTAACCCAAGGAGCTGTGTCCTCCACTCCCAAATTTCCACACACATGTGGTCTGATGTTGCAGGCCACCTCAAAGGCAGAAATCTCTTTTCCCAGAGGCAGCCAGAAGAGGTACAAGAGCCCACCCATCACCCTGGCAGTCAGATGGCAATATTCTGATGTGCATCTCTTTAAGAGCCATGAAATGTGAACATTTTCCCAAACAGCTTTTTCCATCTTCTTGTTTATTTAGGAAAGTAGTTGTAACGGTTAAGCTTTACCTGTCAACTTGGCTAGACCGTCGTGCCCAGTCGTTTGGTCAAATACTAGTCTAGATGTTGCTTGAAGACATTTTGTAGATGTGATTAATGTCTACAGTAAGTTGACTTTAGGTAAAGAGATGAGTTCCATAATGTTGGTGGGCCATATCCAATTGGTTGAAGGCCGTAAGAGCAAAAACTGAGGTTTCCAGGGAAGAGGGAATTTTGCCTCAACACTGTAACATAGAACCCCTGCCTGTGTTCCCAACCTGTTGGATTGTCCTACAGATTTCAGACTCAAGATGCAAGACCAACTCTTACCTGAGTTTCCAGCCTGCTGGTGACCTACAGTCTTCAGGCTTGCCAGCTCCACAATCACACAAGCCAATTCCTTAAAATAAATATAGTGACATAAATGTCCTATTGGTTCTATTTCTCTGGAGAACACTGACTGAGACTGCTGTCCTGTGAAAACATGAGAATATGAGGCTAGGAGAGAGCATCTCAGTGGGGACAGTGACACAGTGCCTTTGAGCAGATGGCTATCAGAGAGGAAAAACAGGGTGTCTGGTGAACGATTAGCAATTTCATAAATTTGTCTGCCATGGACACATGCTTTTAGCAGTATCTAAAGGAAGGGCTGCCCAGGGACAGCGGACAACAGGAAATGTCCTTATTGGCTATAAAGTCTGGGTGGGGTTATTCTGCTTCTCCAGGTTCTATGAAGGAAAACTAATTCAAATCCCAGACTGTAGGCAAATTGATGAAAACCACAGTCACTAATATGTCTAGCACCATGCAAATGCTTTAAGCATATTGTCTCGTGTAATTTTTTTTAAATAGTCTTAATTTTTTAGAGCGGTTTTAGGTTTATAGAAAAATTGAGCAGAAAGTACAGAGTTCCCATATACCAACTCCTCCCTCCAGTTTTCCCTGTAATTAACATGTTGTATTAGTGTGCTATGTTTGTTCCAAGTGATGAGCCCATATTGATATATTATTATTAACTGAAGTCCAAGGTTTCCATTAGGCTTACTCTGGGTTGTACAGGTTTCATTATAAGCTCCACAGACTTTTTTTTAAATTTTAAAATTGAAAAGTTTCTATTTTTTTACTTATTTATTTTTTATTTTATTTTATTTTATTTTTTTTCCTTTTCGTCTTTTTTCGTGACCGGTAACGGGATCGCAACCCTTGGTGTCGCGCCCGCACCGCGCTCAACCAGTGAGCAGACCGGTCTCTATATGGGATCCGAACCCTCAGCAGGAGCGCCGCCACGCCCCCAAGCACCACACTCTACCGAGTGTACCACCGGGCCGGCCCAAAAAGTTTTTATTTTTAATTGACACATAATAATCATATGTATTTGTGGGGGGTAAAATGTGATATTTGGATACATGTTACAACATATAATGATTAAATCAGAATAGTAAGTATATCCATTATCTTAAACATTTGTCATTTCTTTGTGTTGGGAGCATTCTGAATCCCCTCTTCTAGCTATTTGAAATTATACAATAAGTTGTTGTTAATTATAGTCACTCTACTATGCTATAAAGCACTAGAACTTATTCATCCTACCTGGCTGTAATTTTGTATTCGTTGGCTAACCTCTGCCTCTTCTCCTCACCTTTCCAACCTCTAGTAAACACTATTCTACTCTCTACTACTATAGGATTGACTCATATGTTCTCACATATGAGTGAGAACATGTGGTATTTCTCTCTGTGCCTGGCTTATTTCACTTAATATAATGCTTCCCAGGGTCATCCATGTTGCCACGAATGGCAGGATTTCATTCTTTTTTAAGATTGAATAGTATTCCAGCGTGTAGATAAACCACATTTTCTTTATATAGCCATCTGGTTGGACACAGGTTGATTCCATACCTTGGCTATTGTGTATAGTGGGGCAATAAACATGGGAGAGCAGCTATCCCTTTGACATACTGATTTCCTTTCCTTTGGGAGGAAAAAAAAAACCCAATAGATGGATTGCTGGATTTTGAGAAACCTCCATACTGTTTTCTATAATGGCTGTACTAATTTACAGTGACATCAATGGTGTATAAGAGTTCCCTTTTCTCCGCATCCTCACCAGAATTTGTTATTTTTTGTTTGTTTGTTTGTTTGCTTGATAATAGCCATCCTAACTGGAGTGAAGTGATATCTCATTGTGGTTTTGATTTGCATTTCCCTGATGATTACTGACGTTGAGCATTTTCTCACATACTTAGCCATTTGTATAAG
>NW_007759159.1:0-344 GCF_000696425.1 Galeopterus variegatus | reverse complement strand
ATAGTGGGGCAATAAACATGGGAGAGCAGCTATCCCTTTGACATACTGATTTCCTTTCCTTCGGGAAAAAAAAAAAAAAACCCAATAGATGGATTGCTGGATTTTGAGAAACCTCCATATTGTTTTCTATAATGGCTGTACTAATTTACAGTGACATCAATGGTGTATAAGAGTTCCCTTTTCTCCGCATCCTCACCAGAATTTGTTATTTTTTGTTTGTTTGTTTGTTTGATAATAGCCATCCTAACTGGAGTGAAGTGATATCTCATTGTGGTTTTGATTCGCATTTCCCTGATGATTACTGACGTTGAGCATTTTCTCACATACTTAGCCATTTGTATAAG
>NW_007759158.1:6028-6611 GCF_000696425.1 Galeopterus variegatus | reverse complement strand
TGGGATAATCAATGAAAAGAGAAAAACAGAGAAAAAAACAAAAAGAAATGTCATGGCAGCTACATGTTGGAGGATTCAGAGAAAAAGACAGAGTTAAGGTGGGAGAAAAGAAGAGTATGAAAGGAAAACAGGACTGGAGTTGTCCAATGGACAGAGTGGCCAAAGGAAGGCAGAGTTTGCAATGTAGCCAGTGGTGCTAAACTGCTGAGCGGTTGAACCGCATCAACACTGAGAAGGGGCTGCGGGGTTTGGTGATGGGGGAGTCAGTGGCAATGTCAGATGTGGGACAAGCCCGATTATGGTGGCATCAAAACCTCAGCAGAGGGTGGAGAAGGCAAAATGCCCTGCTGTGGGGTTCACCACATAAATAAAAGAAAAGATCAATAGCTCAAGGGTGAAAGAGAATCACTGAAAATTTGGGGGATGCTTTGCTTTCCAAAGCAAGAAAAAATCTGATGAAGCTTCTAGACATCTACAAATCCTGCATTGGAATCATATTTATTTCTGTAGGTTCCATTCTCCCCAGGTTGTCTCATTTATTAATTTTTACCTCTGATAGGACGCAGATGTGCTTTGGTCTCTA
>NW_007759158.1:0-422 GCF_000696425.1 Galeopterus variegatus | reverse complement strand
TTTCACACTGTTTTGCTTGATATCCTGCAGAGACTCCTCTCACCTCCAGCATCCAGTCCTACCTCTTCAGCATGGCGTGGAGGTCCTTCAGGAGGCTGTCCTTACTTTGTCTTTTCCAAGTTAGACATTGCCCCATTGTTAGGATCCCACACGCCTGCCAGGCTGAAATTTACTGACCTCATCATTCCCCTCATTGCGGTGCTTCTGCACGTGCTGGTGTAGACAGCCGTTCTCAGATTTCTTTTCTGGCTAACTCTAAGTGGTCTTCAGCACTCATTGTCATCTACTGCAGAAAATCTTGTAAATCCCTCCCCTGGAAACCCACACTGCCTGGTCTACTACTTTATCATGCCACATTGTGATTTTCTATTTTCCCTGGCTTTGGGGACAGAGGACATTTTATGCATTCCATATTTTTATCT
>NW_007759157.1:5967-6611 GCF_000696425.1 Galeopterus variegatus | reverse complement strand
CGCTCCAGCTTTTCACTGTGTAGCAAATGTGTGACACGAATGTAGCAGAAGGGAAGGCTCCTGCAAGGACACAGCCTGCTCCAGCAAGGCCAGCGCAGCAGCCCATGCGCCCGACATGAATAAAGCATCAGTCGATTCAGGAAAAGACGTGCATTGACTGCACTGAGATGAGGACAAGCGTCAGGTTTTGTAAGATCATCCGAAAGTGGACGCAGCTGGTGGCTTTGCCGTTTCTTCTCACGTCAGGGCTGAACAGGTGAGCAGGCAGCTTGGGAAGCCTGCAGTGGCGAGGAATGATTACACTTGGAACTGCCTGGAAAATGAATGGAAAGAGAAGCAAAGAAAACAAGAAAGGGCTGGAATATCTTCTGTTCCACAGAGAAATCTTAAAGCCTCAGAAATGCTGTTTTTTCTTAACAGTGTTAGGTCCCTATGAGGGACCATGGCTTAGACAGAACCCCTGCTGGGTACCAAGACCAGTGCCTCACACACAGAAGGGGGCTCGAGGATCAGCAAAGGAGCCTCCTGCTGCAGAACTGACTGACCTGGAAAGAACTCCCAAAAGGATGACAGAGAACAATCACTTTGACTCCCACAGGCCCAGCAACAGTTTGTGATCCAGAGTGGAAAATCTCATAATTCAC
>NW_007759157.1:0-212 GCF_000696425.1 Galeopterus variegatus | reverse complement strand
TTCCACAGAGAAATCTTAAAGCCTCAGAAATGCTGTTTTTTCATAACAGTGTTAGGTCCCTGTGAGGGACCATGGCTTAGACAGAACACCTGCTGGGTACCAAGACCAGTGCCGTACACACAGAAGGGGGCTCTAGGATCAGCAAAGCGGCCTCCTGCTGCAGAACTGACTGGCCAGGAAAGAACCCCCAAAAGGATGACAGAGAACAATCG
>NW_007759156.1:5997-6611 GCF_000696425.1 Galeopterus variegatus | reverse complement strand
CAATGAGCTTGGTCTGATGAGTTTAATTAGATCGATGTGCTCGGTCCGATGAGTTTACTTCTGTCGATGTCCTTGGTGTGATGAGTGTACTTATATCGAACATCTTGGTCTGATGAGTTTACTTTCATCGATCATCATGGTCTGATGAGTTTACTTAGATCGATGATCTTGGTCTGATGAGTTTTCTTAGATCGATGAGCTCGGTCTGATGGGTTTACTTAGATCGATGAGCTTGGTGTGATGAGTTTATTTAGATCGATGAGCTCAGTCTGATGAGTTTACTTAGATCGATGAGCTTGTTGTGTTGAGTTTATTTAGATCGATGAGCTCAGTCTGATGAGTATACTTAGATCGATGAGCTTGGTCTGCTGAGTTTACTTAGATCAATGTGCTTGGTCTCNTGAGCTTGGTCTGATGAGTTTATTTGATCGATGAGCTCGGTCCGATGAGTTTATTTAGATCCATGAGCTTGGTCTTATGAGTTTACGTAGATCGATGTGCTTGGACTGATGAGTTTACATTGATCGATGTGCTCGGTCTGATGAGTTTACTTAGTTCGAACATCTTGGTCTCATGAGTTAAATTAGACCAATGAGCTTCGTCGGATAAGTTTA
>NW_007759156.1:3200-3869 GCF_000696425.1 Galeopterus variegatus | reverse complement strand
TTTACTTTGATCGATGTGCTCAGTCTGATGAGTTTACTTAGATCGATGAGCTTGGTCTGATTAGTTTATTTAGATCGATTGGCTTCTTCTGATGAGTTTATGTAGATCGATGAGCTCGGTCTGATGAGTTTCCTTGGATCGATGAGCTTCGTCTAATGAGTTTACTTGGATCGATGAGCTCGGTCTGATGAGTTTATTTAGATCGATTAGCTTTCTCTGATGAGTTTACTTAGATCAATGAGCTTGGTCTGATGAGTTTAATTAGATCGATGAGCTCGGTCCGATGAGTTTACTTAGGTCGATGTCTTTCGTGTGATGAGTTTACTTATATCGAATATCTTGGTCTGAGGAGTTAACTTAGACCAATGAGCTTGGTCTGATGAGTTTACTTACATCGATCACCATGGTCTGATGAGTTTACTTAGATCGATGATCTTGGTCTGATCAGTTTTCTTAGATCGATGACCTCGGTCTGATGCGTTTATTTAGATCGATGAGCTTGGTGTGATGAGTTTATTTAGATCGATGAGCTCAGTCTGATGAGTTTACTTAGATCGATGTGCTTGGTCTGCTGACTTAGATCAATGTGCTTGGTCTGATTAGTTTATTTTGATCGATCAGCTTGGTGTGATGAGTTTACTTAGATCGACGGGCTTAGTCTGATGAGTT
>NW_007759156.1:1135-1818 GCF_000696425.1 Galeopterus variegatus | reverse complement strand
TAGATCGATGAGCTTGGTCTGATGAGTTTACTTAGATCGATGTGCTCAGTCTGATGAGTTTACTTAGATCGATGAGATGGTCTAATGAGTTTAATTAGATCGATTAGCTTTCTCTGATGAGTTTACTTGGATCGATGAGCTTGGTCTGATGAGTTTACTTAGATCGATGTGCTCAGTCTGATGAGTTTACTTAGATCGATGAGATGGTCTGATGAGTTTACTTAGATCGATTAGCTTTCTCTGATGAGTTTACTTAGAACGATGAGCTCGGTCCGATGAGTTTACTTAGGTCGATGTCCTTGGTGTGATGGGTTTACTTATATCGACCATCTTGGTCTGATGAGTTAACTTAGACCAATGAGCTTGGTCTGACTAGTTTACTTAAATCGATGTGCTCAGTCTGATGAGTTTACTTAGATCGATGAGATGGTCTAATGAGTTTAATTAGATCGATTAGCTTTCTCTGATGAGTTTACTTGGATCGATGAGCTTGGTCTGATGAGTTTACTTAGATCGATTAGCTTTCTCTGATGAGTTTACTTAGATCGATGAGCTCGGTCCGATGAGTTTACTTAGGTCGATGTCCTTGGTGTGATGAGTTTACTTATATCGAACATCTTGGTCTGATGAGTTAACTTAGACCAATGAGCTTGGTCTGATGAGTTTCCTTAGATCGATGATCT
>NW_007759156.1:0-433 GCF_000696425.1 Galeopterus variegatus | reverse complement strand
TTAGTTTTCCTAGATCGATTAGCTTGGTCTGATTAGTTTTCTGAGATCGATTTGGTTGGTCTGATTAGTTTTCTTTGATCGATTAGTCAGGTCTGATTAGTAATCCTACATCGATTAGCTTGGGCTGATTATTTTTCCTTGATTGATAAGCTTGGTCTCTTTAGTTTTCCTATATTGATTAGCTTGGTCTGATTACATTTCCTAGTTCGATTAGCTTGGTCTGATTATTTCTCCTAGATTGATTAGCTGGGTCTGATGAGTTTTCTTAGATCGATGAGCTCAGTCTGATGAGTTAACTTTGATCGATGATCTCGCTCTGATGAATTTACTTAGATCAATGTGCTTGGTCTGATGAGTTTATTAGATGAATGGGATTGGTCATTTGAGTTTACTTAGATCAATGTGCTTGGTATGATGAGTTTACTTTGATCGA
>NW_007759155.1:6240-6611 GCF_000696425.1 Galeopterus variegatus | reverse complement strand
AGAATGCCCTAAAGAGGCTGAACCTTCTCCAGTCCCCCAGGAGGGTGCAGCTCCACCTTCAATGAAACCTAATAAGGTAGAACATTCTCCAGCCCAGCAGGAGGCCGTGGTTGAGCATGAATAGATGACCGAGGAGGCAGAACCCTCTGCAAACCAACAGGAGGCTGAAGCTGAGCATGAACAGACAACCGAGTAGGCAGAACATTCTGCAGCCAAACAGGAGGCGGCGCGTGGGCATGAACAGACCACCGAAGAGGCAGAACCTTCTGCAGCCAGAGAGGATGCTGAGGCTGAGTATGCAGAGACCACAGAGGAGGCAAAACCTTCTGCAGCCCGACAGGAGTCTGAGCCTGAGCATGAACAGACCACAG
>NW_007759155.1:0-667 GCF_000696425.1 Galeopterus variegatus | reverse complement strand
CTTCAGTGCAACAGGAGGCCCCTGCTTGGCCACGAGAGCCCTCTTAGGAGGTTGAACCATCTGACCAGGAGACTTCAGGTCTGCAACTAGAATGCCCTAAAGAGGCTGAACCTTCTCCAGTCCCCCAGGAGGGTGCAGCTCCACCTTCATTGAAACCTAATAAGGTAGAACATTCTCCAGCCCAGCAGGAGGCTGTGGTTGAGCATGAATAGAAGACCGAGGAGGCAGAACCCTCTGCAAACCAACAGGAGGCTGAAGCTGAGCATGAACAGACAACCGAGTAGGCAGAACATTCTGCAGGCAAACAGGAGGCGGCGCGTGAGCATGAACAGACCACCGAAGAGGCAGAACATTCTGCAGCCAGAGAGGATGCTGAGGCTGAGTATGCAGAGACCACCGAGGAGGCAAAACCTTCTGCAGCCCGACAGGAGTCTGAGCCTGAGCATGAACAGACCACAGAGGAAACAGATCTTTCTGCGGCCCAGCAGGAGCCAGAGGCTGAGCATGAAGAGACCACCGAGAATGCAGAACCTTCTGTAGCCCAGCAGGAGGCTGAGGCGGAGCAGGAACAGACCACCGAGGAGGCACAACATTCAGCAGCCGAAAAGGAGGCTGACACTGAGCATGCAGAGACCACTGAGGAGGCATAACATTGTGCAGCCCAGAA
>NW_007759154.1:12019-12913 GCF_000696425.1 Galeopterus variegatus | reverse complement strand
GAGAAAGAAAAAAGAAAAGCCAAAGTAATGTTTAATTATAAGCCTTGGAAAATAAGTCACGTATATGGCTATAACAACAAAAACCAATATTAAACTACAAGTTTCCTCTTTACATAATAGAAAACTGTTATTTTATTGAACTCACCTGAAAAAAAATTCTGCCAGAAATTAAGGAAAAGGAGTTCAAATTTAAAACAGTATGATTTTGTCAAAAGTATTAATCCTGAAAACTTGATGATTGGAGCATGGGGAAAGCATTCTTTCTGCTCAACCAGTTCAGAGGAGACAGAACAAACCCTACTGCAAATGAGAAGAGCTGCTCTTCTCCCACACCAGTTCCTCATCCTTTTTCATACTGTCATAGGTTACTTTTTGTTGCTTCTAACTAAGGGCAAAAAAAAAAAAAAGTGAATTTTTCTATCAGAGGGTTTGGGCTTATAACACCTACAATCTTCAGATTCATCCCCACCACTAAGCCCATGAGAGAACATCTGGCAAATTTTGAGAATTTGTGGGGTTTTGGTTTATTCTTCTGCCCAAGGTCAAGTTTCCATGTATCCTGAGGGAGCCTCCTCAGCCACCCACATACTCTCTCACTTGTGGCTTCTTCTTTGACTCTTCATCAAAGCTCCTTAAGCTAAGCCCTAGTGCTGAGTTTCTGCACTATTTCCTAGCTATCTTCTAATTTCTCCTGAGACAAGAATTCATACCATCTGTCTAGGACCATGACAATCTATTTGTTCTGCCAACTCGCTTCTTATTATCCAAATAACTGGATTATTTTCCGTCAGTCCCTCTCCTTCATTAGGTAAATTCTTCGACCCAGAAAGTCTTTCCTGAAACTGTGCTTCTGTGAACCCTGACTCTTAGGAGATTTTGATCTATAGATGTTTG